>NC_060123.1:562190129-562390129 GCF_021461395.2 Schistocerca americana
TACCACGTTGGGGTTTTCCAAGTCGCTAGGCCGCTGCTTTCCACCGCAGCTCCCAGATGGCTGCAGTAACTGGGCGACGCTGGCCAGTGCTCGTTGGCTTACCTGGCCCGTCCACAACACGGCAACTTGACAGCCATACACCGCTCTACCAATGTGTCTCTTTATGGATACTACTCAGCCACGACATTATTACACTTGGCCATCATAGTAAACACGCTGTATCAACACTGATTACGCGTTGACTCACGGTAAGCCGACAAAGGCGCCCTCACCCCTCCAATGTAACAATATTGTAGTTGACTAATTCAGTTTCTTAGCAGACTCCGTGAGTTATAATGTCACAGTTCCCAGGTGGATAGTAACTACAATGCCGCCCTACTGCCGCAAAACAGCACCCAGCAAGAGGCTTCGAGCCGGCCCGGGAGGCCGAGCGGCTCTAGGCGCTAGCTACAGTTTGGAACCGCGCGACCGCTACGGTCGCAGGTTCGAATCCTGCCTCGGGCATGGGTCTGTGTGATGTCCTTAGGTTGGCTAGGTTTAGTTAGTTCTAACTTCTAGGGGACTGATGACCTCAGAAGTTAAGTCCCATAGTGCTCAGAGCCATTTGAATCATTTTTGAACAGGCTTCGAAATAAAGCTGTATCTTCTGTGTGCCCCATTTGAACATTAATCGTAAAACTTTTTTATGAGAATAAAAAAATATTTCGAAACGTGACTGGTTGTAGTGTTCTGCATTTGTATTGAAGTAATCCAGTTCTTAGTATACATTTGAGTTTTTTGTGGCTTCTAAAATCATTCCAAGATAATGTGCTGCACGTCCTCATCCCAGGGTCGCTCTTAATATGGCTACTTCACAGTTCGAGTAAAGGAGAAACTACTACTGCTATCACTCCATCGAATGTGTCAATGTGAACCTTAACACGTAAACAGTAGCAGTTGATAAGACAAGTAGCTCTAAGAAGTGCTTTATCACATCACGGCCTCCTTTCTTCCTCCACGAGAATGTCATTATAGTGTGGATATCGCTAAGTTACACAACAAATACAAACGATGAATTGCTACCAACCGACTACACGCGTATGCAGCTCAGAACAATGAAACGCCTCTTCATTATCTGAAACCGAGTCGTAGCTGCGGTCATTGAAGAACACTTCGTGCGCTTCGTGAAAATCAGCTGATCATATAAAATAAATCGCCTGTTACATGAAAAATACTCTGCGTCTACTGTTATGCTCATGATTGACATACACTGATATCTTTCACAGTACTAAAGAAAGTGCTGATATTCAGATAAATATAATGATCTAAGACAACTGCTACGGATAGAAGAACCTCATTTTCAGAAACATCAAGTAATATATTATAGAGAACAGTCGCCTACGCCAGGATTTGCACTGCAATAGTCTTTCATGGATTAGTTTATACGAGGGGCTCTCAACAAGTAATGCAACACGCTTTTGTCTCGGCCAATTTCACCTGAAAAATGCGGAATTTGTCGTGGGACGTCGTAGAATGTTCCCGCCTCAACCCCTATAGTTTCACCAAGTTCCGATATGTCGCGGCGCTGTTCATAGCATTCAAATGGCGTCTGTAACGGAGTTGCGTTCCAAGTAGAGAGCTGTCATTGAGTCTTTTTTTTTTTTTTTTTGGCAGAAATCGAGGGCATCGCAGATATTCATAGACGTTTGCAGAACGTCTACGGAGACCTGGCAGTGAACAAAAGCACGATGAGTCATTGGCCGATGCGTCTGCCACCACCGCCAACCTGCCCGATCTCCCAAGTGCCGATCGATTGCATACAGCTGTGACTCCTCCAATTTTGGAACGTGTGGACACTCTCATTCGAGGTGAACGACCGATAACAATCAAACAGCTCGCTGCACAGCCGGACGTCTCTGTTGGTAGTGCTGACTCACTGGTACTCAAAGGTATTTGCCCATTGGGTTCCTCGTCCCCTCGCAAAAAAAAAAAAAAAAAAAGGTTCAAATGGCTCTGAGCACTATGGGACTTAACATCTGAGGTCATCAGTCCCCTAGACTTAGAAATAATTAAACCTAACTAACCTAAGGACATCACACACATCCATGCCCGAGGCAGGATTCGAACCTGCGACCGTGGCAGCAGCGCGGTTCCCGACTGAAGCGCCTAGAACCGCTCAGCCACAGCGTCCGGCCCTTACAAAACACCAAAATGACCAACGAAGAACTGCTGAATTGCTGGCACGTCACGAGACTGATCGTGACAATTTATTGTCGAACATCACAATAAGCGATGAAACATGTGTTCATCACTACGAACCAGAACCAAAACGGTAATCCATGGAGTGCCGCCACATCACTTATAAATTCAAAGCCGCGCACTCAGCCAGTAAGGTCATGGAGATGGTCTTCTGGAATTCAGAGGGGGTTACTCTGTTTAATATCCTCCCTCGTGGTGCAACGATAAACTCAGAAGCGTATTGTGCTATCCTTCAGGAAATTCAAGAAATGACTTCAGCGTGTTCGTCATAACAAAAACGGAAACGAACTTCTCCATGACAACGCAAGGTCTCACGCAAGTCCGTGCACTAGACAGGAGATCACAAAACTCCATTAGACTGTTCTTCCTCATCCACCCTATGGCCTGTCCAGCGTCCAGCCATCCTGATTTAGGTTCTCCGTGATTTTCCTAAATCGCTTCAGGCAAATGCCGGGATGGTTCTTTGAAAGGGCAGGCCGACTTCCTTCCCTATCCCTCCCTAATCCGATGAGATCGATGTCCTCGCAGTTTGGTTTCCTCTCCCAAATCAACCCCCTCCCCACCCCCCACCACCCTTCTATAGCCACGAACTTGCACCTTCCGACCTCTATCTGTTTCGCCAAATGAAGGATGCACTCTACGGGAAGCAGTACATGGATCATGGGAAGGTTACTGGCGCATCACGACGTTGGCTCAGGCGTCGGCAAGTAGTGGTACCATGCGACCATACAGGCCAACACAGTAACATGGAGTAAGGCCGTTGCATTGAATGGAGATTACGTTGAAAAACAGGGTTTTGTAGCCAAAAGAGTGGGGAATATATCGTTACTGGAATCGTGAATAAAACCAATCTGCTTTCGCCAGCCAATGTGCCCGAGCGGTTCTAGGCGCTTCAGTCTGGAACCGCGCGACAGCTACGTTGCAGATTCGAATCCTGTCTCAGACATGGATGTGTGTGATGTCCTTACGTTAGTTAGGTTTAAGTAGTTCTAAGTTCCAGGGGATTGATGACCTCAGATATTAAGTCCCATAGTGCTCAGAGCCATTTGAACCAATCTATTTTCAGCAAAAAAATTTGCTGCATTACTTATTGAACACCCCTTGTACCATAGTGCAGAAATGGTCAGCTGGGATCCCATTTACCTTAGTCCAGTGCAGCGGGGCAGGCTTAACGTAAATGCGGGCTGACCTCCAGTGAGCAAACGTCACAGCGTAGTGAGACGAAGCGAGAGAGTGTGACTAGCTAAACCGGGCAGGCATTGCGAGTTGTCTGTCTTACTGTGCCACAATAGGGAGTCGGTGGCGGCAGGTTAACTCTAACACTGTTTTGATATTTACAACCTGTTTATACTACCTACAAAAATGAGGCAGTGTTATTTTTCATTTATGTACATTACTGGCAATTAAAATTGCTACACCACGTGCTGCAGACGCGAAATTGAACCTACAGGAAGAAGATGCTGTGATATGCAAATGATTAGCTTTTCAGAGCATTCACACAAGGTTGGCGCCGGTAGCGACACCTACAACGTGCTGACACGAGGAAAGTTTCCAACCGATTTCCCATACGCAAACAGCAGTTGACCGGCGTTGCCTGGTGAAACGTTCTTCTGATGCCTCGTGTAAGGAGGAGAAATGCGTACCATCACGGCTGGCTGGCTGGCTCTGAGCATTATGGGACTTAACAGCTATGGTCATCAGTCCCCTAGAGCTTAGAACTACTTAAACCTAACTAACCTAAGGACATCACACAACACCCAGCCATCACGAGGCAGAGAAAATCCCTGACCCCGCCGGGAATCGAACCCGGGAACCCGGGCGTGGGAAGCGAGAACGCTACCGCACGACCACGAGATGCGGGCGTACCATCATGTTTACGACTTTACTAAAGGTCGGATTGTAGCCTATCGCGATTGCGGTTTATCGTATCGCAACATTGCTGCTCGCGTAGGTCGAGATCTAATGACTGGTAGCAGAATATGGAATCAGTGGGTACAGGAGGGTAATACGGAACGCCGTGCTGGATCCCAACGGCCTCGTATTACTAGCAGTCGAGATGACACGCATCTTATCCGCATGGCTGTAACGAATCGTGCAGCCACGTCTCGATCCCTGAGTCAACAGATGGGGACGTTTGCAAGACAAGAACCATCTGCAAGAACAGTTCGACGACGTTTGCAGCAGCATGGACTATCAACTCGGAGACCATGGCTGCGGTTACCCTTGACGCTGCATCACAGACGGGAGCGCCTGCGATGGTGTTCTCGACGACGAACCTGGGTGCACGAATGGCAAAACGTCATTTTTTCGGATGAATCCAGGTTCTGTTTAAAGCATCATGATGGTCGCATCCGTGTTTGGCAACATCGCGGTGAACGCACATTGTAAGCATGTATTCGTCATCGCCATACTGGCGTATCACCCGGCGTGATGGTATGGGGTACCATTGGTTACACGTCTCGGTCACCTCTTGTTGGCATTGACGGCACTTTGAACAGCGGACGTTACATTTCAGATGTGTTACGACCCGTGGCTCTACCCTTCATTCGATCCCTACGAAACCCTACATTTCAGCAGGATAATGCACGGCCGCATGTTGTAGGTCCTGTACGGGCCTTTCTGGATACAGAAAATGTTCGACTGCTGTCCTGGCCAGCACATTCTCCAGATCTCTCACCAATTGAAAACGTCTAGTCAATGTGTAAGTAGGCTGTTTAGGTTTTTATATTGGTAACGCCACGTAGCGCTCTGTATGATTTGGCTGTGCTGTGTGCAGTCTGTGGCTGGGTGGCATTGTCGGAATTTGCTATTGTAGTGTTGGACAGTTGGCTGTTAACAGCGCGTAGCATTCCGCAGTTGGAGGTGAGCCGCCAGCAATGGTGGATGTGGGGAGAGAAATGGCGGAGTTTTGAGAGCGGATGATCTGGACGTGCGTCCATCAGAGACCTTCCTGGTGTAGCAATTTTAATGGCCAGTAGTGTATATTTCCAATGTTTTGCTGTAAGCGAGGGAATGTCTTGTTAATGAGGGGTGAGAGTACGAGTGCTACAAGTGCTTTGTCAAGCAAGCTGAGTAACGACTGCCAAAGTTAAATAGCTATTCATGACCTATATGCTTTCCTGTCGAAACATCAGACTTTTCTCTAGTGGTCACTTAGTCCATGTATATCTGTAGGTATGGGTCGAGATTGTAGTGCTTCTGCATTATTTTTTGTAATGTACTAAAAATACTTATCCTCCTTGCATCATAAAACTTTTTAGAGCAAAATACGTACAAATGCAAAAACATTTTCTTTGTTATGCTTCATTCTGAAGACTTTCTTGAAACAACACACATGATGCTCATAGTGCAATACATGTTCGTTATAAAACAAGAAAAAGTGTGTAATTGATGCAAAAATTCATATAATAAGCTGAAAAAGAATAGAAAATAAAATAAAAACACCTAATTCCAACACGTACTTGAGTTTATTCATTATCACCTTCTATAATCCTCCAGAGTCAGTGCCTTAATATAGAAAGAGACTCATTTCCTGTCGTGGTATCTCTCACAGAATGTCCTTACTGGGGCAGCACTCGTCATGCTGTGCCACTGTGTTCACTCTTCCTTGTCCCCATCTTTCAACACATCCTGTTCTTTCTACATTCTCTCTTCTTACACCCATTGTACGAGGTCTGTTAAAAAAATTCAGTACCATTCGCAATTTCGCGTCAATGGTGTGTTGAAGCGAAATGCGGTCGGCATCCCTGTGTCTGATGTGTAACTGCCGGACGTTGTATGTCTGCTGGCTATTGTTCAGTGCTGTATTGAGCAGAACGTTGCCTCACACAGTTTGCGAACTTCGAGATGGCAGAGTTAGAGGACTTCATTAAATTTTGCGTGAAACTCAAGAAAACCTTTACAGATACAAATATAACCTACCGTGATCAGTGCTTAAGCCCTACTCGGTGTCAGGGGTGGTTCACACGGTTTAAAAATGGTCGGACGGAAGTTAAAAATGACTATCGTTCAGGACGCCCTTCGACGTCTACCGACAACGCTCATCTCAGGAACGTCAACGAAATTGTGCTTGCCAATCGAAGACTGACTGTCCGAGAGACTGCAGGAGATTGTAACAATGGTAGCCGACGTAATGGCATGCGTGCAACCAGTCCAACCTGCAGCAGACGGCGACTAACCGTCGATACAGACAAGTTCACATCTGTTGCAGTGTTCCAGCGACGAGCGAACACTGTGGATGACGCTGTACGGTCCGTAATGGTCATCCGGACAATATGACGGTCATCCCATGCTGTGGTCATGTTTCGTGGTCCATTTCCCGCTCGTCGCTGCCTACGACCTTACTCTATCCACTGCTTTCACACTCGCATCACTGTCGTAGCAGCATACCCTGTGCGAGCCGAAATGCCAAAGTATGACAACCCCATTTCCCGGAGACGATCATATCTGCCCCGTTCGACTCACTCATATGCCGATATGGCACCCTTTGACGTCGTCGCGGCATAATGGCAACTCACTGTATTGTTTCCACCTTTTATGACAGCTCTGCTCCGACCGGACCGACACGAGAGGGCTCTTCTCGGCCTACGTGTACCCCATCTCGCTGCGAAATATATCACGTAATGCTTGCACACCCGTCGCCGCATCCACCAAGTGTGGCGCTATTTGAGTAATTATTTCTCGGTGTTGCACTTTTCACAACCGGCAGCGTATTTTCAGTCATCAGGGGTGTGGTAACGTGGAAATGCTCTAAAGCTACATCGCTGTAACGTTTGTAAGCGCTATTTCAGACCTCTTAGCCGTCGGGAATACAAAGCTATTGATTCCTCTGTAACTGTGAAAGGTTTTCATAGTCATAACCGTAACGTTTTGATGTGTTTTACACAGTTTCACAAGTTGAATGTTACCTCATCTCTAAAGTGAATTATTTTTACGTATTTGTCTGGTGATATAGCTTTCAATTTTCTGGAGTCTCGAAAATGATTTCTGCTTTATGCGGATTGGTCAAACTCCTGATAGGTTGAAAGGTACTGAAACATATGAATTTAAACTAGCAGATCATTCTTCACATAACATGTGCAGATGTATACTTTCCCTGTTGAATCCGATGTATGCACACAGGTCAAGAATGCAAAAGTGATAACATACACGAGATGATAATATAACACCATCCAGATATCCTTGGGCCTGTATTTTAAAGTAACATCATCTGGACAGTACTACATAAATCTGTTGTTGTTACTTAGTTAGTTAGTTCCAAGTTCCATTTTACATTCATATCGCCAATTAATTTGTAGAAGCGACTGCATGCTGAACATTTATAAGTTCTTTTTGTTTTTTATTATTGTTATTATTATTAAATGTACATATGTGAGTTAGTAATTCCCAACCACCACCTTTTACAGATTACAATAAAAGAAATTCTTCTACGGAATAGAAAGAGTTGTCAAGGAGAAACTGTTTCAGTTTGCTTTCAAATTTTACTCTGCTGTCTGTCAGACATTTTATGTCACAGAGCAAGTGATCAAAAACTTTAGTTGCTGCATTTTACAGCCCTTTTTGTACTAAAGACAACCTTATTGTGGAGTAACGAATACCATTTCACCTTCAGGTACTGTAATTATGTACATCATTGTTCCTTTTGAATTGCAGTGGATTATTTACGACAAACTTTGTGAGGGAATAAATATACTGAGAAACAGTAGTCAAAACACCCACCTTCTTCAACAGGTGTCTACAAGATGATCGTGGGTGAGCACAAGATATTATTCTTGCAGCATAGTTTTGAGGTTTTTCTTAAGGGTGAGTTAACCCAGAAGGTGATTCCATGCGACATTATTGAATGAAAACATTCAAATTATGTGAATTTACTGATTTGTCTCTGCCCAATATTTGCAATGATTCGAAGTGCATATCTGGCTGAAGTAAGTTGTTTTAGGAGTTTTTAAATATGCTTCTCTAGTTTAAATTCTCATCGACATGGACACCTACACTTTTGGATGTTTTCACCCAATTTGACGCACCCAGAAGCGAACTGCAGTGAATCCATCTTTTCTCGAAACTTAGCTCTTGCCACCGTTTCGTTAACCATGCTGCCTGTGTCTGCCCTAAAACAACCTGCGAAACAGCCTAAGGTTGCAAAAGACGTTGTAACCACTTTTCCATGCAAAGCAAAACCGAGTAAATTCATTGCATGATTAGGTAGCAGAAAAAGTGTATCCTTAGCAAGTGCCATTATCTAAGAGGGTTTGAAGATGCAGAACTCGCTTTGTACACGTAACATATTTTGCCTGAATAATATTGCTTTCCCAGATTAACACTTCAAAAACGTCAGTTTCGAGTCTATGTGTCGCAGACTTGTGAAGTTGTCTCATCCGCATGCTACTGTGAAACAAAGAACAGTAGCAAGCCGGCTGTTACCTAGCCATTTTTAAATGATAATTAATTGAAACCCTCAGCTGCCGACAGGTGTTGTTAATACACCTCGTCCGCCCCCGATAGCTGAGTGGTCAGCGCGACAGACTGTCAATCCTAAGGGCCCGGGTTCGATTCCCGGCTGGGTCGGAGATTTTCTCTGCTGACGGACTGGGTGTTGTGTTGCCCTAATCATCATCATCATGTCATCCCCATCGACGCGCAAGTCGCCGAAGTGGCGTCAAATCGAAAGACTTGCACCAGGCGAGCGGTCTACCCTACGGGAGGCCCTCGTCACACGCCATTATTATTATAATATACCTCGAGGGGGACAGCTGAAAATGTGTGCCCCAACCGGGACTCGAACCAGGGATCTCCTGCTTGCATGACAGACGCTCTATCCATCTGATCCACCGAGGACACAGATGAATAGCGCGACTGCAGGGACTTATTTTCCCTTGCATGCTTCCCGTGAGACACACATTCCCGACTGTCCACAATCTACATACGTCGGCAGCTGAGGGTTTCAATTAATTTTCATTTATTCTAGAGAAGCTGCACTGTCATCAATGGTATCTGTTGTTTCGAGAACAGTTACTATCTTCATACATCTAGCCATTCTTCTTGGCTGGACTTGCTTGTGAATGCGTGGAGAATGTACGAGAGTTGCCCAGAAAGTAATGCACCCCTTTTTTTTTCTCAGCCGAAGACAATGTTACGAATGCGAAACGTTACGTATGTATTATCTGAAGTCTTCTGAGTGGGTGCGTCAAGTTTCCGTCACTTCCGACAGATAGCGTAGCTGTAGGACAGTTTCAAAATGGCGTCCGTAGATGATGTACATTACAAGCTATGTACCGTCATTGAATTTCTCACTGCAGAGAAAGAAACTAAGGGGAATATTCAGAGACGCTTGTGCAAAGTCTATGGAGCATCTGCTGGCAGCAGAAGTACAATTAGTCGCTGAGCACGGAGGGTGAGGTCATCAGAAGGCGGTTCGGCGAAGCTCCACGATTTGCAGCGATCGGGGAGACCACCCACGGCTATCACACCTGGCATGTTGCAGCGAGCTGACGTCATTCGCGAGGACAGACGCATTACGACTCGGCAGTTGGCGCTGCATCTGTCAATCAGCAAAGGAAGTGTGAATGCAATTATCTGCACTCTTGGATATTCAAAAGTGTGTGCAATATGGGTTCTCGCGGTGCCTAACACGCAGAAAAAAACATTTGTCCTGATTTGTTGAGACGTTCTGAAGCTGAAGGGGAGACCTCCTTGTCCCGGATTATGACAGGTGGTGAAACCTGGGTTCAATATTTTGAGCCCGAAACAAAACGACAGTCGAGAGGATGGCGCCATTCCCACTCCTCACAGAAGAAAAATTCAAAACAATTGCTTCCGCCGGTAAGGTGTTGATCACCGGGTTCTGAGACTGTGAAGATATGATTCTCATTGGTGTGATGCCAAGAGGTGGTACCATTAATTCAGAGACATATCTCAACACCATGAACAAAACTCAAGATGCGCTTCTGGCGATTTTTGGCGCCACAGCAACCAAGGAGATGTTTTGCTGCAACACGATAATGCTGGGCCCCACACAAGTCTGAGGACTGCTGAACATGTTGCAAAACAGGGTTGGACAGAGATACCCTATCCACTCTACAGCCCTGACCTAGCCCCCTCAGACTTGCACTTGTCTGGGCCATCGAAGGAAAACATTTTGAGGACGATGGGGAGGTGATTCACACAATGAAGCACTGGCTCCGCCACCAGGACAAGGATTGGTACCGACAGGGCATACACGCCCTTGTTTCGCGCTGTGGGGAACCATAGAACGGGATGGAGATGACGTGGAAAAATTGGGTGTGCAAATACACTCCTGGAAATTGAAATAAGAACACCGTGAATTCATTGTCCCAGGAAGGGGAAACTTTATTGACTCATTCCTGGGGTCAGATACATCACATGATCACACTGACAGAACCACAGGCACATAGACACAGGCAACAGAGCATGCACAATGTCGGCACTAGTACAGTGTATATCCACCTTTCTCAGCAATGCAGGCTGCTATTCTCCCATGGAGACGATCGTAGAGATGCTGGATGTAGTCCTGTGGAACGGCTTGCCATGCCATTTCCACCTGGCGCCTCAGTTGGACCAGCATTCGTGCTGGACGTGCAGACCGTGTGAGACGACGCTTCATCCAGTCCCAAACATGCTCAAGGGGGGACAGATCCGGAGATCTTGCTGGCCAGGGTAGTTGACTTACACCTTCTAGAGCACGTTGGGTGGCACGGGATACATGCGGACGAGCATTGTCCTGTTGGAACAGCAAGTTCCCTTGCCGGTCTAGGAATGGTAGAACGATGGGTTCGATGACTGTTTGGATGTACCGTGCACTATTCAGTGTCCCCTCGACGATCACCAGTGGTGTACGGCCAGTGTAGGAGATCGCTCCCCACACCATGATGCCGGGTGTTGGCCCTGTGTGCCTCGGTCATATGCAGTCCTGATTGTGGCGCTCACCTGCACGGCGCCAAACACGCATACGACCATCATTGGCACCAAGGCAGAAGCGACTCTCATCGCTGAAGACGACACGTCTCCATTCGTCCCTCCATTCACGCCTGTCGCAGACACCACTGGAGGCGGGCTGCACGATGTTGGGGCGTGAGCGGAAGACGGCCTAACGGTGTGCGGGACCGTAGCCCAGCTTCATGGAGACGGTTGCGAATGGTCCTCGCCGATACCCCAGGAGCAACAGTGTCCCTAATTTGCTGGGAAGTGGCGGTGCGGTCCCCTACGGCACTGCGTAGGATCCTACGGTCTTGGCGTGCATCCGTGCGTCGCTGCGGTCCGGTCCCAGGTCGACGGGCACGTGCACCTTTCGCCGACCACTGGCGACAACATCGATGTACTGTGGAGACCTCACGCACCACGTGTTGAGCAATCCGGCGGTACGTCCACCCGGCCTCCCGCATGCCCACTATACGCCCTCGCTCAAAGTCCGTCAACTGCACATACGGTTCACGTCCACGCTGTCGTGGCATGCTACCAGTGTTAAAGACTGCGATGGAGCTCCGTATGCCACGGCAAACTGGCTGACACTGACGGCGACGGTGCACAAATGCTGCGCAGCTAGCGCCATTCGACGGCCAACACCGCGGTTCCTGGTGTGTCCGCTGTGCCGTGCGTGTGATCATTGCTTGTACAGCCCTCCCGCAGTGTCCGGAGCAAGTATGGTGGGTCTGACACACCGGTGTCAATGTGTTCTTTTTTCCATTTCCAGGAGTGTAAAATACCATCTTTCGTGTGTGTAATTTTCATTATGTTCAATAAAGAATTGTTGAAGAAAAATGCGGCGCATTACTTTCTCGGCAACACTCGTATATGGTTCTTTACCATTTCCTCCATAATCACGGATGTTAATGACGAAATATGTGTAAAATCAGTTCCATAAGGGAAGGCCACGAAATATCAGCAAATCCTCCTGAGTGGAAGAGCAGCAAAGCAAAGCACATGAGCTAAGGTTCAATCGTCAACTCTAGTACACTACTGGCCATTAAAATTGCTACACCAAGAAGAAATGCAGATGATAAACAGGTATTTACTGGACAAATATATTATACTATAACTGACAAGTGATTACATTTTCACGCAATTTGGGTGCATAGATCCTGAGAAATCAGTACCCACAACAACCACATCTGGTCGTACTAACGGCCTTGATACGCCTGGGCATTGAGTCAAACAGAGCTTGTATGGCATGTACAGGTACAGCTGCCCATGCAGCTTCAACACGATCCCACAGTTCATCAAGAGTAGTGACTCACACATTGTAACGAGCCAGTTGCTCGGCCACCATTGACCAGACGTTTTCAATTGGTGAGAGATCTGGAGAATGTGCTGGCCAGGGCAGCAGTCAAACATTTTCTATATCCAGAAAGGCCCGTACAGGACCTGAAACATGCAGTCGGCATTATCCAGCTGAAATGTAGGGTTTGGCAGGGATCGAATGAAGCGTATATCCACGGGTCGTAACACATCTGAAATTTAACGTCCGCTGTTGAAAGTGCAGTCAATGCGAACAAGAGGTGACTGAGACGTGTAACCAGTGGCACCCCATACCATCACGCCGGGTGATACGCCAGTATGGCGATGACGAATACATGCTTCCAATGTGGGTACACCGCGATGTCGCCAAACACGGATGCGACCATCACGATGCTGTAAACAGAACCTGGATTCATCCGAAAAAATGACGTTTTGCCATTCGTGCACCCAGGTTCGTCGTTGAGTACACTATCGCAGGCGCTCCTGTCTGTGATGCAGCGTCAAGGGTAACCGCAGCCACGGTCTCCGAGCTGATAGTCCATGCTGCTGCAAACGTCGTCGAACTGTTCGTGCAGATGGTTGTTGTCTTGCAAACGGCCCCATCTGTTGACGCAGGGTTCGAGACGTGGCTGCACGATCCATTACAGCCATGCGGATAAGATACCTGTCATCTCGACTGCTAGTGATACGAGGCAATTGGGATCCGGCACGGCGTTCCGTATTACCCTCCTGAACGCACCGATTCCATATTCTGCTAACAGTCATTGGATCTCGACCAACGAGAGCAGCAATGTCGCGATACGATAAACCACAATCGCGATAGGCTACAATCTGACCCTTATCAAAGTCGGAAACGTGATGGTACGCATTTCTCCTCCTTACACGAGCCATCACAACAACGTTTCACCAGGCAACGCCGGTCAACTGCTGTTTGTGTATGAGGAATCGGTTGGAAACTTTGCTCATGTCAGCACGTTGTAGGTGTCGCCACCGGCGCCAACCTTGTGTGAATGCTCTGAAAAGCTAATCATTTGCATATCACAGCATCTTCTTCCTGTCGGTTAAATTTCGCGTCCGTAGCACGTCATCTTCGTGGTGTAGCAATTTTAATGGCCAGTAATTGTATTTTGTGCCTTTTTTGCATTGAAATAAGAAATACTTCAGAATCAACTTATCTGTAAACAGTAATTTCCGCTGTGATGTGTTAGGTACTTCGGAGTTGTTCGGCCTGGATGACGTTTGTGTGCCTGGGCGCGGATATCGGACGGGACGGTCGACCTTCGTTTCGAGAGGGGCTCCACGTTGGAGGGCTGCTGTAGCCGCTTAACACTTCAGAGCCACGGTAGCTCGTGACGCGCGGGCCTCCACATCTCTCGCACTATGGACGACACGTCTTGGGTAGCGGGCATCTTGAGCTTGTGTGTTCGCCCGCGCACTTCACGCATTCCTCGGAGAAGGCACAGTGGCATGCTGCACGTCCCACCCCTTGGCAGCGGAAGCGCTGAGGCGATCCTTTCTTGTTCCGTAGAGCAGGGGTCTCCAAAGTTTTTAGTCCGCGGGCCACATTGACTCCTCCGCGAAGTCATAAGGGCCACTCACGGTGAGTGGTTATGGAAGCTAGCATTTTATACAGACTTAACTAAACATATGAATGACCTTAATTTAAAATTGCGAGGTGAAAACCAGCTTCTGCCTGATTTATACACGCATGTTAAGTCCTTTCGACAAAAGATTGCTTTGTTTCAATCTCAATTGAACAAAGTATGCTTCACGCGTTTTAATACATGCCAAACATTCAGTCAGCAAACTGAGATGCCGTTTCCTGTAACTTTCGCAATTGAAGCTTTGGGCGCTTTAAAAATTAATTTTGAATCACGTTTTTCAGATATGGATGCAAATTCAGACGATATCAAGATATTTCAAAATCCCTTTGACGTCGATATAGAAGCGTTACCCGCAGAGCTTCAGTCTGAAATTATTGATTTGCAATGTAGCGACATTTTTAAAGAAAAACATTCAAAGTCAACATTACTGGAATTTTATAAGTGTCTTCCATCCACACAGTTTCCAAATTTACGCAAATTTCCCCGCGGCTTTTTTTCCGCTTTTGGCACTACTTACCTGTGTGAAAAAACTTTCTCCAAAATGAAACATGCAAAAAGTATTTACAGATCAAAATTAAGTGATGAGCATTTCAAGTCGCTTATGATTATCTCTACCAGTAAATTTGATCCACAACTGGAGGTAATTATGAAAGGAAAGTTACAGCTACATAAAAGTCACTAATTATCACTAAGATGTTAAATTTCTTTACGTGAATACTCTAACACTGTGAGTTTTCTAGATATAAATTAATTACAGTTATTTTTATACATCAGTTACAACTAAAATATCTAATATCATTATGTACACCAGGTATTGTATTTTCTTTAAATTGCCTTTAAATAAAAATATTTTTACGAGTTACTTGCTATGTGTATTTTACAACGTAATCAAAAGAAAGTGAAACCTCGCTTAAGAAGCATCTTCCATAATGATTGATCACTAAGGCTAGTCGCCGAAGTGGCGTCCATTTGAAAGACTTGCACCAGACTCGTGAGTAGAATAAAATGCAAAGAATTTTTTTACTTGAAATGTTTTCGCCGAACAAGTCTGTTAACCGCCCTTTTTTTTCACTATCGCACCGAGAATGGTCTGTCTGTTTGTTGTGGATAGCCACAAGTTTAACCATGACCTTCCGCTTTGTAAAGATAGAGCTCCGACAATGTCGCGGTGTATTGATCGCGATAGGCCTCGAATCTCAATTGTTGGCACTATAGGTAGCACCTCAAATATTTGGCGGGCCGGATACCGGGGAAGTCCGGCCAGCTAACGCGGGCCGGTTTGCCGGCCCTCGCGGGCCGGTTTCGGCCCGCGGGCCGTAGTTTGGAGACCCCTGCTGTAGAGGATCGACGGTGACCTTAGTGTTAGCCGCCCTCTTCATCGAAAAAAGCTTCTTGTTCTCCTGGTTGTTGTCGACAGTCACCAGGACTGAAGGTGATCCTCTCTGCGTCTGGCTGGATTTGACGCGTGTCACTATGCACACACCAATTCTTATGTCCACCTTTTTTTAGGAGGCCAGGGTCTGCGCACTTTGAGAAACTCTTGAAGGCCGCCTTGGAGGGATTGTCTGGCACAACAGGATAAGTGTAGAAAGTAAACGAGAGCTCTGCTGCCTCGCTTGTGACACTCTTGAAGTCTCCGACATTTGATAGTTGAACTCGCACATAATCGTCTCCTGCAGCCCTCGCAGCGAAGACGACAATCGTCCACTGTTTGAGACGCAGGCAGCCTTTGTACTGCTTCTTAACCTCCATTATAATGAGTGGAAGACGATGCTCAGACCGCCTGGCAGGGAGCGCCGGACGGGAGTTGGCATCGTCTGCATTCGGCTGGTTCTCAGCCGTCTGCGTAGCCTACTGTATTTTGTGGCGCCTGCTCCGACTGCTCAGCGAGGAGTGCCCGATGGGAGGCCGTTCGCATGGCCTTCCTCTGTTCCGCCGCAGTGGCTATCAGTTGGTGACTGTAACCCCAGATCACGTAAGAAACAGATTGCTCAATCGCTTGGTCTAGCAGGCAACCCTTGTCAGGGAACGGCCACCAGGCGGCAGCAGCGTCACACCCTTACTTGTGGAATCAACCACTAGACGGCACTCCGTTCTGTGAAATACGTGGCAACATCGGCCGAACGCGTGCAGCTTTCCACCATTTGGCACCTGTGAAGTTCAGCTGTTTCTGACATACCGGTGGTAGTGGATCGAGTTGTCATGCCGAGGGCCTGCGAGTATATCAACTGTGGAAGGAGTAGACGAACAAATCCTGAACTGAAAATGTTCAGATTCCCGTCCAAAATAAAGAAAGATTACGCATGTGGATTTTAAATTCAGGTAAACCTATAAATTAGTTATGAGTAAGAATTAATAAAGATCCCTAAGCATTCGATCCTATCTAAATTTTGTCGATCTTATATTCTGATATAACATGGCAGCCCTTCCTGTACAAGAATCATATCATATAACTTTAAATGAAATCTTTGCTGTGATTTGGACTTTTTTAAAACTGTTTATTCTCTTCACTATCGTAATTTTGGCTGTAGAGGCATTTTTGTGTGCAATGTGGTTCAAATGGCTCTGAGCACTATGGGACTCAACTACTGAGGTCATTAGTCCCCTAGAACTTAGAACTAGTTAAACCTAACGAACCTAAGGACATCACACACATCCATGCCCGAGGCAGGATTCGAGCCTGCAACCGTAGCGGTCTCGCGGTTCCAGACTGCAGCGCCAGAACCGCGCGGCCACTTTGGCCGGCCATGTGCAATGTGAAAACTGAAACCAATATAAGATATGGATAACAAAACGCAAAGCATAGTGTGGTAGCATTTGGTAAACAATTTAAGAAGCATTACCTTACAAGACCTTTCCCTTGGTACTTGAAAATGGCTCTAGAACTGAGATCGCAACAGTGAAATAAATGAATAATAGACGTCATCTAACTGCTAGGTCATCGGTCCCTCTATATCCTGGTATATACTAGAGCGAACGAAGTGAACGAGTGTAAAACCTCGTTTACACTGCTGCAAATGAGTATTCATAGATAATTCGCCAATGTTCAGTGCCATTCGTTTATACATGTGAACAAACGTTTATACTGGAATGAAGGGAGAAGGATAGAAGAGAACGATCATAGCATGCAAACTATAGACGCTGCCTATTTTAATTTTTTTTATCTGTGCGCTAATTATCCTCACACAGCTTTCACTCGAAAACAAAACTGCTTATAGTAACATGTCTGCACGAGAGCAGATTGTGTATTACTTTTCATTTCGCATATGATTGTGAGAAGTATCCCTACAGTAGGAATAAACTTGGTTTGTGGAATTACAGGAACTAATCTACATTCTTCGATTGAAAACTCGGGAAAAACCTTAGCCGATCATGGTCTACAGTCAGCTGTGTGACGAATGCATTTCGCGCGCAGCGCTCTAGCCGAACACAAATCAGCGTCATTCACGTCACCGAAGATACAGCGTTGCGAATTCCGCGACATGGACAGGTCAGTTAGCATTGTAGCGTCGCCTGTGACATCTGTTGACCGATGGGAAAACTATTTTTACGGTTGCCTGTTCCGCCGTAAGGACGGTCAATCTGTTTCTTACGTGATCTGGGCTGTAACGTTGACCGCTTCAATGGCCAGAATTTTTGGCCGAATAGAAGAGGATCTCAGGTATAAATTAATAATATTATCTCACCAAGTGAGTACTATGGAGTGTTCAAGGATTAATAGTTGTCCAATCAGGAATACAAGTCGACAGTTGTTGAAGGATGAAGTTGCCGAAGTCAATAAGCGACCTTGTGTAACATCATAGATTAAGTGTCGACCTGCGACAGCAATCGCACAACTTGCGTGCGGGCCGCTAGACGACACCGCGAGCGCCAAGGGTGCATCGCGATCGCAGGCGCGCGTGTTGCATACTGGCCGCGAGGTGCTGCCACAAGCCTAACCGTATATAAGTGCCGATGGAGTTCGGCCAGCTCTCATTTTGTTGGCATCTCATTTTTGCCGATTCTCTTATTTGCTTAGCTCTTATTAGTTTATGGCTCATGTTACTGTGCTCTTTTTCAGCCATTCTGATTGTTTTGATTTACTTCCAATTGAGAAGTGCTCATTTTGGCATTTCACTTTTGCTTATTTCTCATTTTGCTAATAATATGCTCCTTAGCTTTTTACAGTTAAATTGATTAACAAAGTCTCATGTACTGTTTGTTCATTTCAGCCTGTTCATATTTTTATGTTCTTTAAATACTGTAATAATTATCGGAAGCATTTCTTCCCTTAAACTTGTGTAAAGTATCCCCGATGTAGAATTTGTTCTGTGACACAGGTGTAAGGTTTTGAATATAAATTATATACGAAACTGTGCTTTAAAAGGAATTTATTTTTTCAGTTTGTACTACATCAGACAACAATTTTGTGATATGAGGGAGGAATTTGAGGGGCGAACCCATGGAAATAGTCTTAAGTGATCCTCTTTAAAAATAAAAATTTGTGTGACACTGAAAGACGTGACACTATAGGCACCAAAAATTTTTATACGTCACACTTGTCAGTGGCACTTCAGATTTGCCCCTGCAAAACGGGTTGTGATCGCCAGAAGTAGACATGGAAATGCACTAGTAAGAGGTGAAGCGACTTACAGAATGGTCGCTGGTGAAGGAAGAGCGATAATCAGACGAGGCAAAGCCTACTCACCCATGAAGCCAAATGTCATCCAACTTGGAAGAGCCTTAAAGGAAGCATATTTCCTGCTCAAAAAGAATTTCGGGAAGACTTGGGAAGAAGGCGAAAATCTTGCTTTCTGCAACAATATAACCTGTACTGTGAACAATGAAGAGGAGGGCTCAGACTTTGAAATTCATCCAGAGAACAAGGAGTTGCCGGGGTAATTTAGACGGGACAGGACTGGACTTGTAAGCTTGTGACGTTTTGACTACTTTCAAACTTTTGTTTAATGTCATTTACTTTGTAATCACAGTTAATTGTAAACATTAAATCATTTTCTTCTCTCCCTTGTACCAGTAGTGCCTTTTTACTGTGATTTATGTTAATATATGCACATCTATCTCCATAGAAGCACAACTCTGTACATCCGTGGGAACAAGTGCAAAACTGAGGCGGGGTCCGCTCCAGGGGTGAACAAGTCGGAAATTTGTCAGGGGCGCCAAAATTTAGGGGCGCCAGTTTGGCTATAAGTGTAAGAAAAATATTGACATGTTAAATATTCAGTAACAGAAAAATATTACTGTATGCAAACATGAAATGTAAGTTCTAGTCGTGCGAGTGGTTTATTTTCTGTCATATCGGTTACGTAAATTTTCATTGTTATGATGTCTCTCGCTGCACGGTCTGGTGCTGCGTAATCGAAGGCGCCCGTTTGACCTTCGCCGCTCCCGGTGATGGCAAAGTTTCTCCGCTCGCTCCGAGGCAATGGTTATCGCTGTTGTGTAACCTATTGTAGTGTGGCAAGCTGTTGTCGGGAAGTATGTTCATTTTTAAATGTAGTGCATAACCTTTATAATTTTTTCTCTGCTTCTACAGTACTGGGATAAACTTCTTTCTTTCATAAAACTAGGAAGCAAAACGGTAAACAGTTTATAAAAAACACGTTGGTCAGCAAGAGAGGAAAAGTGTGTGAGTCTATATGAAAACTGGGAGGGCGTTATCAATGCAGTCACACATATTGCCAATAATACGTTTGAAAAACAACTTGTGCAAAATGAGGCTTCAGCTTTACTGAATCAACTCAGCAGACTAGAAACAGTATTCATGATGACAGTTTGGAAGGACATACTCCAGAGATTTAAAAGTGTAAATCTGAAATTGCAAAGTGTAAATATTGATACTAAAATAGTGCATGAATTATATGAATCACTTGTAGGATTTATTGCATCTATTCGTGGCATGTTCGACTATTATGAAAATAAATCCATGGAGATTGTAACTGATGTAGACTATGAATGCACCTATAAAAGATCACGAAAAAACCAAACTTCATGATGACAAAGAAGTTTTCACTGAAGAAGTTTTTCTGATTAGAAGGGAAAAATTTAGTGTCGAAATATTTCTCCCGGTACTCAACAACTTGAACGCCGAATTAGTGAGGAGGAAGGAAAGCTATAGAACACTGTTGGACTCCCCAGTTTTCAGTGACCTTAAGAACATTTAGCCTGACGATATTGCTGAAAGTGCAGCAAAACTCCAAGCGTCATAAGACACAGATTTAGAGCTTCCTTCCCTAGTGAATGTGTACATTTCGTGGAAATTTTGAAATCTTCTGTGATTAGAGATATACCACTCAAAATGAATAACGTTTTACAAAAAGAGAGGTTACAGTCCGTGTTTCCGAATGTTGACATTACACTTAGAATATTTCTGTGTATGACACTTAGAAATTATTCAGCAGAACGCTCGTTTCCTGTTCTTAAAGGACTGAAATCGTACCTACGTTCTACTTTGTCTGAGGAGAGATTGAACGCCTGACCTCCTAACTGATAACCGTCTGAACTATGAAGATATGATCAACGAGTTTTCTGCCGTCAAAGCCAGACGCAAACTCTGCCGACTGGTGAGTTTGTTTATTTATTCATATTAGTTTTTAAAATTTAAGATTATAATGTGATTTTTATTATAACTTAGAGCACATTCTTTGGATTTACAAACTACGTATTACCTGTTTATTTTACAGTTGCCAGTAGCAGAACAAGGAACTAAACCTCATTTAGGTGCAGACGTGACCGAAGGCGCCCGACAATACTAAACAATACCCAAATGAAAATTGGAAATTTGTCGTAAGTTCTATGGGACCAAACTGCTGAGGTCATCGGTCCCTAGGCTTACACACTACTTAATGTAACTTAAACTAACTTACTCTAAGGACGACACACACACACACACACACACACACACACACACACACACACACACATGCCCAAGGGGGGACTCGAACCTTCAAAACATGTTTTCTTTTTTTTTTGGGGGGGGGGGGGGGGGGTATATAATATGGTGTGCCTAGGGGTGCAAAATTTTTAAATCCGCCACTGGTCACCCTACAGGTTTAACCCGCGTGGTTCCAATTTTAGAGTTGAACGTCACAATCCAAGGCATCGATCTGTAACATCATTGATAATGTCAGAATCCAAGATGGTGCTCCAAGATGATGATCCAATATGGCGATCCACAACATCATCAATGATATCAGAGTCCAAGGCAGGTGACCTGGGGATAAGGTCGTAATGCAAAGTAGTGTTCTGGTTTACGCAGTGCTGCAGCTCTCTCTCCCCCACCATTTATCCTCAGTGTTCAGGCTTACAAGCCATTAAGTGGACCTTACACTTGTACTTTTTAGCCATAGTGAAAGGTTAATCAATATTATGAAACATCATCAAAGATCTACCACCTCCAGACAGAAAAAACTGATTCCTACACTCAACTGAAAGTATTAAACCTTGCCTCTCTCTCAATCTCTCTCTCTCTCTCTCTCTCTCTCTCTCTCTCTCTCTCTCTCTCTCTCTCTCTCTCTCTCTCATCTTTGTTTTATATATATATGCTGTGATTTACCAAACGAGAAAGTGCTGGTAGATAGACACAATAAAAAACACACAAACACATACACAAATTTCACAACCCAAGGTTGCTTCATCAGGAAAGAGGGAAGGAGAGGGAAAGACGAAAGGATGTGGGTTTTAATGGAGAGGGTAAGGAGTCATTCCAATCCCGGGAGCGGAAAGATTTGCTTTAATGGGAGAAAAGGACAGGTATGCACTCGCACACGCATATCCATCCGCACATATACAGACCCAGGCAAATTTGTGTGTGTTTCTTATTGTGTCTATCTACCAGCGGTTTCTCGTTTGGTAAGTCAGAGCATCTTTGTTTTTTATATACGTTTTTCCCATGTGGAATATTTCCCTCTAATGTATGCAATGTTTGGCATGCACTTACAAAGCTTACATGTCAGAACACTTCAAAGGAAGTCTGTGCCACTTACTTAGATGCATGTTATGCTTCAGTACGCAGCACGTATGGTGCATCTACATAATCACTTCCTGACATTGCTAGAGAGTTACACACACATTTATGTTTATTTGTAGTTCCTAATATGTTGAACTAAATTTAAGAAAGTGAACATAAATGAGTATTTATCTCTATATACTGTGTTTCATTTCATCAAAAACCTCAAACATGTTGAATAAAATGTACTGTTAATAAAACTAAACTACAAATGGCAGCTAAAATTCTTTACGTGTTCAGTAAGCTAGATAAAGAGGCAGTCGAGACTTATCTCAAAAGAAGGAACTGGAAACATTTACCTATGGGCAGGAGCATGTAGACGAACTGTAGCTCAAGTTTAAGTGAATAGTTGGCCATGCACAGGATACATATATTGAGTATAACATTTATTGATGTGAGGCATCATGACTTTACAGTTCAGTTATTGCTATGTCAAGGTGACTAACATTTTTGCATCAGATCAAACTTTACAGTTCAAGTGTTGTAATGTCAGAGAGACTTGACCAATGTAACAAAATACCTTATGTTACAGTAAAACTATAATAAAAAATTCAATGTTACAGCAAAAAAGGTAACAAATGCTTCTCAGTATACAAACTGTTGGAACGTGATCCTGAACCGCATACCATTATTAAACAACAGGTACGTTTCTGCCCAGGAAAATAACTCAGCATACAGAGAATGGGTACGAGAGAGGGCAGATTACAGGTGTCACATTTGTGGAACTAACTGTGGCATATGACACAGTAAACCATAACAAATGCATAAGGAAGATTTATACAATCACCAGGGACAAATGATTAATACAGTTCATCAAAAGCCTACTACAAAACAGACAATTCTTTGTCACCATGAAAAACAAGAAAAGCCTGTGGAGAATCCAGAAGAATGGTCTTCCACAAGGCAGTATGTTGGCACTGTTGCCGAACAATACTTATACCAAAGATCAACCTGTCAGAACAAACACCAGAGCTTTCATTTATGCTGATGGCATAACAGTTGCACGCCAAGGAAGTCCTTTGAGGAGGTAGGAATGAAACTGACAGCAGCCCTCAAATATATGGGAGAATACCGTGACAATAATCACTTAAAGCGTAAAAAACTGGAAGTAACTTGGAGGGATAAGCAACTGGATATCTCAGCCTTAAAGCGTAAAAAACTGGAAGTAACTTGGAGAGATAAGCAACTGGATATCTCAGAATACAGCTAAACTGCTTCTTCTTTCAAAGGCCATTGCAAGAACATGAAACTCAAAGTCTACAGTCAGAATAATATTATAAGCATGCTCACTAACAACACAAGGGGGAAAGGGGGGGGGGGGGGCAAACAAATGTTTTATGTACACCTGCTCTAGCTGTATGTGCCTCTATAGTAGAATATGCAGCACCAGTCTGACAGAAATCCACACACTCCAGGCACATTGACACCTCTCTTAATGAGACAGGCCACGTTACAGGGTTAGTAAAAATTATGTTAATACTCAAATGGCAGAAGCAATTTATTAACTTTACATATATCTACAAATGAAATAAACAAAATACATTGAATCTGTTAAGCAAATGCAAAATGTACTAAATACCTGTGAACTCACCATCATGTTCAATACACAAAAACCAGCAATTAACAGCATTATTTAAAGACCATACACGCATTTCCCTGGGAATGAATGATAGCGCATCCCCTATACAGTCCTTTAGTTCACTGATGATGTGAACATTCCTACAGTAAACACACTCCTTTATCATGCCCCATTACCAGAAATCACATGGTGTTAAGTCAGGAGATTGTGGAGACCAGCACTATGGTCCATCACAACCAGTCCATCGACGGGGAAACATTACATTGAGATAGTCCCTAACAGTACAGGCACAGCATAGTAGAGCACCATCTTGTTGGAAATAGTCTGCACAATGGAATTTTTGTGGTAGTTCATCAATGATGTACTGCTGCAACATCTGTAAGTAGATGCCAGAAGTTTGGTCCAATTACTCCAGCAGCAGTCACCAAACATTCACTTTGGGTAAGTCATGTTCATGCTCCCGAATGACAGGTACGTTTTCGGTGGGCCAAAAAATTGTGTTATGTCAGTTCACAAACCCACCTGTGTGAAAAGTGGCTTCAACACTGAATGCCATTACAGTCAGAACATCTTGTCAGATATTCATCATTTCAGTTAAAATCTGACAGCATTCCACCTGCTTACGTTTCTGTGCCAATGTTAAAGCTAGGGTAACTTGGCGTGGTCATGTTTCAAGATTGCACACACTGTTTTTTGAGGAATTCCTGTTTCCAAACTGCTTTGTACGTTTGATTTTGAAGGAACCTGCAACATGGCTTCCTGTACAATTGTTCACATTTTCCCGATCTTGGACAGTCTGCATTGCCTCAGTAGTTGTTAACTACTGATCCAGTATCCACAAACTTCTTGTAGATGCAGTACACTGTTAAACAGCTTGGTGGCTCAAGTGCAAATTGCTGTCTAAGCTTTGCACAGACAAGAGTCAGTGAACCATACACTACTATTAGGTTTCCTGCAAATCTTCTTTGCTCCAGCATCAATTGTTCAGCCAGTGTGTCAACTAAAAACAGAAGAGATTGGAGATGTTACAGTGATCACCAGTGCCACAACTAAAAATACAATGTGATAGATGTTACAATACATTTCAATAAATTATTTCTGGCCTCAACATGTTATGTCCATTTCACTGTTAACATAATTTTGCCTATGACAAAATACTGTTGAAAAAACTACCATATTGTGGGCTCAGCACCTTCAGATATTAGATGGAGAACGGTAGCAGAGGTTGAGAAGGAAAAACAGGAAACTGTTTCCAGGCATCCCATGTTTGGAAGCAAAGCATCATATTCTAGGCTGAAGTCGAGAAAGAACTTTCTTTGAATAACTGTAGCAATTGCATCATCACCTTCCACTCACTGAATAGAACTGTGGTGAAACAAGGCAAGTGCAAGTAATAACCAAAACCTGAAAAAAGAGCCAACTGCTGGTTTACAACTACCCCAACAGATGTGGAAAACACTGAACAGACTGCGAACTGAAGTGACGTGGTAAAAACAAAACTTGAAGCGATGGGCTATATTATTATTATTATTATTATTATTAGTGATGGAGAATGTCAAGATGCTGACTACCTCTTGGTCTGCCCGATGTTGCCCGGAGGACCTGGTGTCAGCAAATGTATCATCAATCAAGACTGCCAAACTCTGTGGCTCAAAATAAATTTGACATATCTTGTGTGTTTATTGTAGATATGTTTTGAATTTTTAAATAACTGTCCTGTACTGTCCTGGATTAAAAAATAATAACAATAATAGTATACATAAATGTTATACAGCTTTATACAGAAAACTATAAAAACAGGTTCCCTCAGATATCTGCTGTGCAATAGCTGTAAAAAGAATAAGACTACACCTATAAAGAGACTTTACAGTCAAATTTGTTTCTGTGTACAGCGAGGACTTAACACACTTTCACATGGCAGATGAAATGTAACAGTTCAGCTGATGCAGTTCGTACATTTTTCAGTTGTCGTTGGACTTAGAAATTCATTAGTAGAAAATATGAAAAGTATGTGGAATGTGAATGCTCAAAGAGAGTAAAGTACAAACAAGTGAATCATACAATGTATCTATGGGTGGGAGGGATTAGGTGTTGACTGTCACACACGGTCTCATTGGTGATGGCAGCGAGGCATTGTTGACATGTGGCTCCCTCCACTGCAGTGTGGAATATGATTAAATAAAGACATGATTGTCTCCATTACACCCTACCATACTACACAGAGATTTGTGCTGTAGTTCTGGCAGCCAGAGGACTTCCAAATGCACTGTTACCAGATTTCTGATGACATCGTGTGTGTGTGGGGGGGGGGTATGTGTGTGCGTGTGATGTCAGTGGTCATCTCGAATTCTATAAGAAACCTGAATGTTACAAAAATAGCTCTACAAGTTTGAGTGAAGAATAGCTTTGCTACAACATGCCACCAAAAGTAGATCAGCAGGCAAGTCCTGACTCGTTATTACATGTAGGGCGGAAAACACGTTTATGTAGCCAAGTGGTTCAGTTTGGCATCCTTTGTCCAACAGACCTGGACGTGAAGGAGAAATAAGTACCTGTTCTCGTCGCTGTGAGTAGCAGTCAGGCTTTGACCTGCAAAGGGGAAAACATCATTTGTGTTAGGGAGTGACGTCAATGGAATACCTAGGAAACCTTGCAACAGTGCAGATTGCATCAGTATTCCTGGTCAGCCATCTTCTACCGAAATCTTCGATTCATAGAGCTGCAATAGTATCCCAGGACAGCCATCTTGGTTTCTGACATCACAGAACCTGTGTCAATATGCAAAAAGGCAAAGCACCACCTTGGATTGTCATCTTAAATTTTTGGGTTTCCCACCAACATGACAGTGCACCATGTCAGGTTCTCAATTTTCCCACCAATTTATATGTATATCAACAACCCTATTTTGACAGTGATGTCATAGGAGCATGGGGAAAATCTGTAGCACAATTGGGCTATTTTTTTGTACTTCCTGTCATTTTATACATAGGGCAACAGGTCTATGCCACAAGGGTGGATGAAATCTGGCAACACTGCATGATGTCATCGACATCATAGGGAGAGGGGAGAAATCTGGCAACAATACATTTGTCACTAGAACTCACCCAGCTTGCCTACTTAAAGGGTGTCCCTTTCATCTTGACCACTCCAAACAACTTTTTGTCCAAAAGTAAGATAAAAAAATAAATTATGTAACCATTGGTTACCTATGATGTGAACTTTAACCAGCATGATTCCTTTTCATCGCGAAGATATGATGAGCATTAAGTTTTTTTTATACAGCACCCTATATTTCTTATTTGGTAATCCACTTCCTCTTCTAAAAACATGTTTTTAAGTATTTTACAGTGTAGCATTCACGTGAAAATGATGTTATTAAAAACGTAACACTTAACAAACTTTAACTCTCCGGCACTAGCATATAGTGCAGCTACCTGAGGTAATGTACTCATCCCATGGAGTTGATAGTAAACAAATGGAAACACAAGGAAAATGCATACTGGTTTGTCAACCACCTTCAATTGAAGCTTTTTGAAGTACAACGTACACTAACAAAGATAAGACGGAAATGATAATCATCTACAGAGAATATGATTTAGCAGAACAGTAACTGCAATAATGTTTCCCTATTTACAATTAGGGCACATGCACTATACTGCTGTAGCACTTTTAAATTATGTGTTGTAGAAAATAATGGGAGTATGATATGACCGTATTGACACTCTTGGGCAGAGTTTCTCCTCAAGGGGCCCTATGTACCTATTTCCGGAACAAGAGGCCATTACTGGCACTGTTGGGGAGCAGGGCCAATGCATGCTTATGGAGAAAGAATGAGGTGGACAGTTCATCATAGGAAGTGCCGAGGGCAGTGCAGGACATGTGGAAGTGCTGGTCACTGTCTCTTTGCTGGCAATGGGTTATGGCAAATTGAACGAAGATTTTCTCACATTGCGGTTCCTCCTCTGATGCAAATAAATCAGTGTTTATTGAGATGGCTTGTATGCTTCCTGGTACTCATTGACTGGTCAGCTGTATCTGTATAGATTTCGGTTTGGAAATGGTGAGCCTCCTTTGTGTTTGGTGATCTTTGAATCTGTAACAACATGTGACTGATTGTCTATGTTTGTGATCCATCATATTGACGAAGACTATGTCAGTGCGTCTGTGCCTAAAGTTAAAATTGTGATCAGCACGGGCTATTAGACACCACTGCTAAACTGCTGTTCCAGCTCCCAAAAGATTGTTGCTGTTACAACCTCCACTGATTACGCTTTTGTCCTTAGTAAATTGTGCAGCAACTATCTCCCCTGCACTGAATGACTCTTTTCTTTAAGTTATAATCATGCTTTATTAAAAACACAAGGTGCTTGCCAATTGTGCAGCAACTCTCTGGCAGGTGCTGAATAATTGTTTTTCCTTTAATTGTGCCCATGTTATTAAAAAGGATAGGGGTTTGCCAAAAGTAAATTTAATTGTGCAGCAGCTCTCACCCACATACTGAATAGCTATGAGCTAATTTCTTTCAGCAAGGTGTTCTGATAAAGTGTATTTGGGTGTGTCTTGTGCTTTCTCAGAGTATCATGGTCTTAAAGTTGACTGAATTTTCTCTGTTTTAGAAAATTTGTATTTTGCTCTTGTTACATGCCCAGTCCTGATGGGCCATATGTACAGTGAACACCCAATGGGGGCATCTGAATCCTGCTTGTGTGTGCCAGTATATGTCTAGTATTATCTGTGTATTTTCTGAAATTGTTTAAATGGATTCACTTTCTTGAAAGCTCCCTTGTCTATGAAATATTGATTGATTTGGCAATGATGCCATTTGTTCTCAAATTTTATAAATGCTTGTGTATCTAGTGTTTTGATAAAAGGTTTCGTAAAATATTTTAAGAATTTGAAATTTTCTTAAAGGTGCATTTTTTGTCAATGGGTGCAAAAATATTCTTTGGGTTTTGAAATTCTCTTGATTTTTTAAAAGAGCTTCTCAAGTAATTTTCACAAGGTTTCAAAATTTCTGGAAATTGTATTTTATTTAAAAAGAGTTCTTAGAATTTTGGGAGGGTTTTGAAACTTTGGGATCGTATTGCTTAAAAGGGCTCTTAAAAATATTCAATGTCAGTCGCCTCTACTCACAGATCCCCATGTCAGCATGGTTAACAGATCAAGTAGGCAGGGTATTATTGTACACACTAGTAGTAAGTGAACAGTGTACTGTAACTGATGTACTTTTGTAATGTCTGAGTGCGATTTTTATTGTAATTTTATATATAAAAACAAAGATGAGGTGACTTACCGAACAAAAGCGCTGGCAGGTCGATAGACACACAAACAAACACAAACACACACACAAAATTCAAGCTTTCGCAACAAACTGTTGCCTCATCAGGAAAGAGGGAAGGAGAGGGGAAGACGAAAGGAAGTGGGTTTTAAGGGAGAGGGTAAGGAGTCATTCCAATCCCGGGAGCGGAAAGACTTACCTTAGGGGGAAAAAAAAAGGACAGGTATACACTCGCACACACGCACATATCCATCCACACATACATTGTAATTTGATACTCTTGCAGAGTGTAAAATCATGGGAGCAAGTAAAAACAACTTACAGTGTGAATTGCACATTAGCAGCATCACGGAGTTGTGCCAGCAGTTACAGGCTGTATTGAGCTTACCAGTAAACATAACACCCTCATCTGTTTAGGATGTACCCTCCCAAATGTAGGGCACTACTAGCTGATGGGCAAGAAGATGTACCAGCATTTAGAGTTGCATCACCCTCCTGTAAACATATCTTTTGGTTACAAGTGTTGTTAGGTCATTTAGTTAATAAGGTGTGGGGCATATGTTTAATTAATAAAGATCCTCAGAGGTTCTTGGAAATGCAAATGTTGCAAAGGGAAGTAATAGCAGTACAACAGCAAGTTTTATTCTTTAACTGGCAAGGTGAGGACAAGGTAGTACAGGTGGATTGTTGGGCTATGAATCAAAGGCTTCATCCTTGTAAACAGCTTTAAAATTACCTCATCCATTAGCTGTTGTTAATCAAGGGGTTTGGGGGTAATCTGTAGAGAGCACTGACCAGGTGGTGCGCTTATTGTGGTTTATGGGTAAGCTACAAGAACAAGCTGATGTTCTGCAATTTTCTTGTAGTGTTGTTTTCCAAGTTACTTTTCCTTTAGCGAGTGGTTGATTGAGTAGGATTGCTCTGGAAAACATGCAAAGGGAGGAAACAAAATAAGTAGGTTTTGCAAGAGATTTATCTCTAAACACTTAGGAACTTGTAGAAGGAAGGAATTGGTGAACCAATACGAGTTTAGAACACAAGCATTTAAGAACCACTAGGCGAATATGTTAATGGTGTTCAAATAGCTGTTATGGCCCTCTGGATCAAGATTTTGGAGAGTGATGCAGTGGGTAGTATTCTTGAGGGTATGCAACCTGTAGACAATTCTATAATATTACAACCTGTAGACAATTCTATAATATTATTTGCAAATAACCACAATCCTCTGTTGGTAGTCGGGATCAAGAATATGTCATATGGAGATCAAAAGCAGGAAGGTCAGAGAGGCAGGTCTTGGAAAATGAGGTGGAATTGACTGACCAGAAAATGACACGGAGCATTCAGAATGGAGCATTTTTTTGTTGCAGGGAAATGGACATTTCATGAGGGATTGTTGGGTGTCGAGGGATAGGCACCCAAACAGCTGATGCCGTCAAGTTGGTACATGCCCATGTGGTCATGCGTCTCTGCCATTAGGCTGCCATAGGGTAAGCACAGTGACCAAGCTGTGTCTATCATGCATGTGTGCCGACCTTGACTCTGAACCTTTGCGCACTCTACTTGTTCCAGTAGTAATGCTTCACTGGTCAATTACAACTGGTATTTTAGATACCACTGAGTCGCTGGGATGCCTGAGCTGCACACCATAAACCAGGACTGCCATTCAGTTTCAAGACAGCCATCACAGGTAGTACGGTAGGCCCCATTTGAGCCCCACATTCACAACTTGATATGGCCAATGAAGCTTTTAGTGATCAGTGGGTTCGCTGTGAAGGTTTTGTCGGGTTGCAATTTCTTGGAGAGTGCACTGCCTTCTGGACTATAGAGTGGAGAGAGATTTTATTTTAAATTTCAGTCTTAAAAGAGATATACGTTTTGTATTCATGGTAGAGACACCAATATGTGTCGTGTTGTCATTAACACACCTAAGTTTGAGGTGGGGCATCTCCCTAAGTTCAAGGACTGTTGATTGGTTTCCTGACAACTTATTTGGGGGATACGGATAAGATCATATATCAAATCTGGTTAACTGACCAGAATCCTGTCCCTCAGACATCATATAGACTTTCACAATTATGTAAAATTGTGAATCAGTTGTTAGATGATGGTGTAGTTACACCTTTGGTTTTGCCATAAGCAGCTCCGATATGTTTAGTCCCTAAGCATAACGGTGAACTATCAGACATTGAAAAAGAAGGTGGTGATGGACTCTGTACCACTACCAGAGTTACACAATTGTGTTACATGGTTTGTGGGACCTAAAGCCTTCAGCGTATTAGGTCTTAACCAGGCCTATTACTAAACATCCCTTACTGAGGATTCCAAGCCTGTAACTGCCTTTTGTACTGATTAAAACCTTTTTGAATTCAAAAGGGTCCACTTTGATTTAGCTACAGATGCAGTGGTCTTGTCTTGTCTGTTAGACGCTGTCCTGGGGGATCTAAAATTAAAGTTTTTATATGTCTGGGTGATGTGGTTGTGTATAGTATTAGCTTCAATGAGAGTTTGGACCACGTAAGCCAACTTGTTGGGGCATCTGGGAGACATTGTGCTTACAGTTAAGTCCTCAAAGGTTAATGTGGTCTATAGAGAAATTTCCTTTTCGGTACACACTGTATCTGCCAAAGGGATTAACAGTGATCAAACCTGTTCGCAGGCAATCTATGAGTTTCCAGTGCCTTGGAATAAAAGGAGGATCACACAATTCATCGGGACAGTCACTTTCTTTAGGAAATTTACCCTGAACTTTGCTCAATTGGCAGCTCCCCTCAACAAGCTCTGGAAGAAAAATGAAAGGTTTCTTTGGGGTGACTCCCAACAAGTTGATTTTGTTCCTTTAAAGAAAACATTGAGTAATGCTCCTGAATTGGGCATTCCTGACTTTAATGTTCTCTTTGTTGTGCAGACAGATGCACCTAATTCAGGTGTTGCAGCAGTTCTCCTTCAGGAAAGTACCAGGGAGTGCAGCATTTGGGTTATGCAGCCCAGGCATTGTCTGCTGCCAGGAATAAATACTCAGTGTATGAGTTGTAAGCGCTGGCAGTTCTCTTTGCATTGTAAGGATTTAAGTTCTGCTTAGAACATAAGAAGTTTTGATTAGAAACTGACAGCCAGGCTCTGAGTTGTGTACTGGTTGGCGCCATTAAGACCAGCTGTATTGCATATTGTGCTGTACCTTTCAGTTCGATATGGTTCATATTAGGGGAAGGCAGACCCAGATGACTGACACGTTAAGTTGAATGTTTGGGAAGAGAGATCTTGTGTTTTCACTCACAAAGGATGGAGGAGGAGATAAGTGTTTAACATCCCATCAACAATGAGGCCATTAGAGACAGAGCACAAGCTCGGATTAGTGAAGGATGGAGAAGGAAAGCAGCCGTGCCCTTTCGAAGGAACGATCCCAGCATTTGTCTTAAGCAATTTAGGGAACTCAGGACAACTGGACACAGGTTTGAACTGTCATCCTCCCAAATGCAAATCCAACCACTGTGCTACCCCACTCAGTGTTTTTGCTCACATCAAAATAGCAAATTGAAGATCTGTCTGCTGGAGAGTCTGGTGCCTGCTGTTCTTATGTATTTCCACCATTCGTTGTGTGGAGGGCATCTTGGCTTCCATAAAACAAGACTTAAAATTAAAGAACAACTAACGTCGATAGAAAAGGTCACTGATATCCGGAGGTTCATGAAATGATGTAAGCAATGCAGAGCAGCTAAGTCCAATACTACAACCAGACAGGGTCCAGTGAATCTGTTTGTGGATTATTTAAGCCCCCTGCCACAAACCATTTATTTGTTTTTTGTTTTTTTCCCTTTCTTTTCTTGTGATTTGTGACAAAGCAAGCTGGGATCTTTTTACTTCCTCTCGTTTTGCTATCTGACTCCTTAAATTCCTTTTTTTCCACTTTTGACTAATTATCATTTACAAAAAGGAATGTTCCATAAATAATGCAACCAAATTCATAAAATATCACTTATTGAATGTATTCATACAAATAATAAAAAATTTTCAAAATAGCACCCTCTTGCATCGATACACTTCTGGAGGTGGTGTTTCCAAGCCTGGAAGGCATCCTGGAATGCCTTTTCTGGAATGTCCTTCAGATCTGATGTAACATGCACCTGGATGGATAGGGTGTGTGCTTGCTGTGTGCGGGCGCAGGAGGAACTGGCCATGGTTTGTGAGCAGCTGAGCGTGCTGTTGGCCACGGTCAGCCGCCTTCAGGCTGCTGCCTCGAGGTGCAGCGATGGTGGAGGGTCTGGCGCATCGCATGAGACACCCCAGGTGTCACTTGCTGCATCTGGTGACTCAGCCGCCGAGGCACCTTCTAGTGTACCCGGCGCGTTGGGGCCGCCCTCACCTCAGGGTGAGTGGCGGACTGCAACGCATTCATGTCGCTCGAGGTGGAGGGCCAATGTGGAGGCTGGCCAGCTGGCCTCGCCCATTCATTCCGTCAGTGGGCAAGTGGCCGCTCCTTCAGCAGGCCCGAGCATGCACACGGGGGCAAAAGCTTGCTGGTTATTGGGAGCTCCAACGTTAGGCAGGTGATGGAGCCCCTTAGGGAAATAGCGTGCAGGGCTGGAAAGAAATCCAAAGTGCACTCGGTTTGTCTGCCAGGGGGCCTCATCCAAGATGTGGAGGCGGCCTTGCCTGCGGCTATCGAGTGTACGGGGTGCAGTCGTCTGCAAGTAGTTGCTCACGTCGGCACCAATGATGCCTGTCGCTTGGGTTCTGAGGCGATCCTCAGTTCGTACGGGCGGCTGGCGGATTTGGTGAGGGCCGCTGGCCTCGCACGCGAGGTGCAAAGCAGAGGTCTCTATTTGCAGCATCGTTCCTAGAGTGGATCGGGGTCCTTTGGTTTGGAGCCGAGTGGAGGCTCTCAACCAGAGGCTTCGTCGACTCTGTGATGGTCTTGGCTGCAGATTTCTAGACTTGCGCTATTGGGTGGGGAATTGTCGGATGCCCCTAGATAGGTCAGGGGTGCACTACACAAAGGAAGCGGCTACCCGGGTAGCAGAGTACTTGTGGCATGTACATGGGGGTTTTTTAGGCTAGGCAGTAGTGCGAGGTGTCCTGATGAACACTCACCAGTCGACGTGCAGGCAGGGAAATCAGGACGCACTCAGTGTAAAGACACATCAGCTATCAAGATATTAGCAGTAAATTTTCAGAGTGTTCGGAATAAAGTTGCTGAATTTACTGCCCTCCAGGAAGCGTGTGGCGTGCAAATTATTCTCGGGATGGAGACCTGGCTGAACCCTGAGATAGGAAGTTTAGTGAGGGTTGGAACGTGTATGGGAAAGACAGATTAGTCACTGTAGGAGGTGGTGTCTTCATTGCAGTTGACAAAAATATTGTGTCTACTGATTTCAAAGTAGAGTGTGATTGTGAAGTTATCTGGACACATTTAACAGGGCTAGGGGAAATAAAGTTAATTGTGGAGTGTTATTACCGGCCACCAGGTTCCACCATGACAGTTCTAGAATCATTCAAAGGGAGTCTACATTCTGTATCACAGAAGTACCCGCATCATGCTATATTGGTCGGAGGTGACTTCAACCTACCTAGTATAGACTGGGATGTCTATGGATTCATTACAGGTGATACAGACAAGCCGTCGTGTGAATTACTTTTGAACACATTATCCGAAAACTGTTTTGAGCAGCTAAATCGACAGCCAATGCGTAATGGAAATATTTTAGATCTGGTAGCCACGAATAGACCAGACGTCATCGACAGTGTCAGTGTTGAGACAGGGATTAGTGATCATGACATTGTCATTATAACTATGGTTACAAAATTTAAAAAGACGGTCAAGAAGACTAGGAGAGTATTCTTACTAGAAAGAGCAGATAAGCAGTTGTTAGCATCCAACTTAGTAAATGAATCGACTTCATTTACTTCCGGTACGATGGACGTGGAAGAATTATGGGCAGATTTTAAACACATTGTAAATCACACATTGGACAAGTATGTGCCGAAAAAGTTGGTTACGGACGGAAAAGACCCACCGTGGTTTAACAACGCAATTTGGAGAATGCTCAGGAAGCAGAGGCAGTTGCACTCGCGGTACCAGAAAGATCGGGAGAATGAGGGCAGGCAAAAGTTATTAGAGATTTGTGTTGCTGTAAAAAGAGCAATGCGCGAAGCATTCAACCACTACCACCATCATACCTTAGCAAAAGATCTTGCTGAAAATCCACGGGAATTCTGGTCTTATGTAAAATCGGTAAGTGGGTTGAAGGCTTCCATCCAGTCACTCACTGATCAGTCTGGCCTGGCAATGGAAGACAGCAAAACAAAAGTTGAAATTTTAAATTTAGCATTTGAGAAATCTTTCACGCAGGAGGATCATACAAACATACCGCCATTTGAGTCTCTTACAGATTCCTGTATGGGGGACATAGTGATAGACATCCCTGGGGTTGTGAAGCAACTGAATGGGTTGAAAATAAATAAATCGCCAGGTCCTGATGGGATTCCAATTCGGTTTTACAGAGATTACTCTACTGCATTGGCTCCTTACTTAGCTTGCATTTATTATGAATCTCTTCTCCAACGTAAAATCCTGAGTGACTGGAAAAAAGTGCAGGTGACGCCTGTATATAAGAAGGGTAGAAGGACAGATCCTCAAAATTACAGACCAATATCCTTAACATTGGTTTGTTGCAGGATTCTCGAACATATTCTCAGTTCGAATATAATGAATTTCCTTGAGACAGAGAAGTTGCTGTCCATGCATCAGCACGGCTTTAGAAAGCATCGCTCCTGCGAAACGCAACTCCCCTTTTTCACGTGATATCTTGCGTACCATGGATGAAGGGAATCAGACGGATGCCATATTCCTTGACTTCCAGAAAGCATTTGACTCTGTGCCCCACTGCAGACTCCTAACTAAGGTACGAGCATATGGGATTGGTTCCCAAGTATGTGAGTGGCTCGAAGACTTCTTAAGTAACAGAACCCAGTACGTTGTCCTTGATGGTGAGTGTTCATTGGAGGTGAGGGTATCATCTTGAGTGCCCCAGGAAGTGTGGTAGGTCTGCTGTTGTTTTCTATCTACATAAATGGTCTTTTGGATAGGGTGGATAGCAACGTGCGGCTGTTTGCTGATGATGCTGTGGTGTACAGGAAGGTGTCGTCGTTGAGTGACTGTAGGAGGATACAAGATGACTTGGACAGGATTTGTGATTGGTGTAAAGAATGGCAGCTAACTCTAAATATAGACAAGTGTAAATCAATGCAGACGAATAGGAAAAAGAATCCTGTAATGTTTGAATACTCCATTAGCAGTGTAGCACTTGACACAGTCACGTCGATTACTTATTTGGGCGTAACATTGCAGAATTATATGAAGTGGGACAAGCATGTAATGGAAGTTGTGGGGAAGACGGTTAGTCATCTTCGGTTCATTGACAGAATTTTGGGAAGATGTGGTTCATCTGTAAAGGAGACCGCTTATAAAACACTAATACGACCTATTCTTGAGTACTGCTAGAGCATTTGGTATCCCTATCAGGTCGGATTGAGGGAGGACATAGAAGCAATTCAGAGGCGGGCTGCTACATTTGTTACTGGTAGTTTTGATCATCATGCGAGTGTTACGGAAATGCTTCAGGAGCTCGGGTGGAAGTCTCTAAGAGGAAAGGAGGCATTCTTTTCGTGAATCGCTATTGAGGAAATTTAGAGAACCAGCATTTGAGGCTGACAGCAGTATAATTTTACTGCCGCCAACTTACATTTCGCGGAAAGACCACAAAGATAAGATAAGAGGGATTAGGGCTCGTACAGAGGCGTATAGGCAGTCATTTTTCCCTCGTTCTGTTTGGGCATGGAACAGGGAGAGAAGATGCTAGTTGTGGTACGAGGTACCCTCCGCCATGCACCGTATGGTGGATTGCGCAGTATGTATGTAGATGTAGATGTAGATGCTTTCAATCGTGTCCCAATGTTTTCCTTTCATGTGTCCTTATAACCGAGGAAACAAAACAAAGTCAGCGGGAGCCAGATCAGGATTGTAGGGAAGCTGGGGAACAAATGGGGTCTTGGTCCTGGCCAGGAAGTCGTTGACAATGAAGGCGCTGTGACTCGGGGCATTGTCATGGTGAACTGTCCACATGTCCTTGATGTCACTTCGGTAGCGCGAGACCCTCTTTTTCAGTCTTTTGAGCCACTTCTAAGTAGAAAGCTGAGTTCACTCTAGTCCCAGTAGGTACGAATTCGTGGTGGAAAATGCCTCTAAAGTCAAAGAAGAGCATGGTTTTGATTCTGGACTTGCTCATGCGTGCCTTCTTGAGATGGGGCGACGATGCGGTGTGCCACTCTGAATTCTGCCTTTTCGTCTCAGGGTCATCCTCAAAAATCCATGACTCATCACCAGTGATAAACGAGTTTAAAAAATTAGTCTAATTTTCACACATTTCCAACATTTCTTGGCACCGAAGCACTCGTATGTGCTTGTGTTCATCGATCAACACTTTTGGGACGAGTTTGGCACACACCTTTCTCATGTTCAAATCTTCAGTCACAATGTGGAAAATGGTTGTTTTTGACATGTTTAGAGTTTGTGCTATCAATTGAAGGCTCAGCCGTCTGTTAGAGTTCAAACAATTCGCGCACATGCGTCACATTTTCGTCGACCCATGTGGTTGATGGCTGTCCACTGGGAGGTTCGTTGATGATCTCCTCTTGGCCCTCCATGAATGACTTGTGCCATTAGAAAACTTGTGATTTTGGCAAGCAATCATTCCCAAAGGCATAGTGAAGTAACTGAAGCGTTTCGGTGGCGGACTTTCCAAGTTTAATGCAAAATTTTATAGCATACCGTTGCTCTACTGAATGATCTATTGTGCCGTGTTACATAAACTCTAAACGGGGTTGATAGAAACACACGTCCTGACTCTCTGGCAGCTCACAGCCGAATGAGACAGAGAGTTTTGAAGCTAACATCCCCCTCCACTTGGCCCAGCCGGTTACAACACGCTGTGGTGTGCCGTTTTGTCAGAAAAAAATTGATCGCATTACTTATGGAATGCACTCTGTATGTGAGTATAATCTGCATTTTCACTTATAAGGAATATAGCACCAGATCTAATTTTGTGCTTAGTTTTGTGTATGTCATCAATTTCCTAATTTATTTTGACTATTCCTAATTAATATCTTTTGTTATAGGATGAAATCAGTAATTGTTTCATAACTTAAAATTCTATTGTTGACTTATAAATGAATATAAGCATTTGGAAAAATTCTGTTGTTGACTTATAAACAAATATAAACATTTGGAAAAAGAATCACCAGGATTCTTGAAGTATTTGTTTGGCTTTATTCAAAAACATTTTAGCAAAGCCAGCTCTTAATTAATTCCATAGTAATTACCAGTTTTGTCCAAAGTATTGTTTGCATAACTGTATCTGTTAATTTCATCATTTAAACAATTAATTCTGCTTAACCCTTGTGGTAGAAGAGACTGTTAAAAAGAACCAATTTTTCAGTGCATTTAGTTAATTTAATTAGTTATGTTTTAATTGTAATTTTGAACAGTGTATAGTTTCAATGCCTATTATTGTGATGGTATATAAAGGCCCAATTTTTGTCCTGTGACAGTCAGTCGACGGCCGATTTTCAGATGAAAAACCCGTTCTGGTTAGGTCAACAACAGTGCATCAACTTAACTGTGAAATAAGTGTTATACCAAGACGCCATGTGTTAAAACAATGACAGTGTCTGTTCAATTTATTTGAAAGACTGTGAAATGTGTGGTCAGGTTTTTACTGCTCATAGATGTTCAACAGTAAACTATTGTAGCAGTATGCTGATGTTTGCCTGCAAACTATTAATGAAGCTTATCGAAAGTTAAACAATAGTGCACTGGCCATATGACTGTGTATTATTGGGAAGGGGAGTGGGGGGGATTGTGAACAGTTAAAGTAAAGAACTGTGAAAAGCAACTGTGCAATTATTGGCTACATCGTTTAAAGTAGTCAGTGTTGAACTTCCACCTCTCTATTTTTCAGCCAGTATAGCAACGCAGTACGTTGACATCGAGGACTATCAACGGAGTTTTAGGACTGTCAACCTCCTGTTCAAGCAGTTGTGTGCTCAGGAGTGGATACTTTGCAACAGAACTTTGGTGGCTTTGTCTGTGTGATTTCTACGACGATTATGGTGCCTTCAGTTGAAACTTCTCGTTTCCTGAAGTGTCACAAGAAGACGAGAAAACGTCCATCAGGAAGTGGGTTCTTGCCAGGATATTGCCCTTTGTAGAGTTCCAGTGCCTGAGTAACATTACACCTACCTCCAGCCATAATAAAAGAAAAGTTAGGATGACGCAGTTTTTAATCCCAGAGTGGAGGCCACTGAGTCCATAGAAGGAAAAAAAAAATAATAAATAAAAGTTTATTCCTCACAATGTCCAATATGTACATGCCAGTAACAAGTACACTTGGCAATAGCCGCAACCAGTATACACATGTATGTAATAAGTGACTAAGAATCAATTGTTTTACAGCTCTCTCTTTTTAAAAAAATACAATTTTAGGAAAGATACAGAACCTTGAAAACTTTTAAGAATGTCTTTTAAGTAATGCAATCTCGAAGTTTCAAAACTTCTCAAAAATTCTAAAAACTCTTTTAAAATAAAATGCAGCTTCCAGAAATTTCAAACCCTTGAATAAATTTCTTAGGAATGTATTTTTAGGAAAAAAAATAAAAGATTTTCAGGACACAGAAATTTTTCAAAACCCTTTACAACAAATGCACTTGTAAGAAAATTTTAGACTCTTAAAATATTTTTAAAACCCTTTTGTCAAAACACCAAAATCACGAGCATTTATAAAATTTGAGAACAAGTGGCATCATTGCCAAATCAATCAATATTCATTGGCAAGGGAGCTATTAAGAAAGTGAATCCAAAGAGAGCTTTTAAGAAAGTAAATCTGTTTAAATAATTTCAAAAAATACATAAATAATACTAGACTTAAACCAGCCCGCCAACGAGCACACACAACTGGGACCCAGGTGACACCATCTTACACTCCCACTGGGTGTTTGCTGTGTATATGGCCCATCACCCCTCAGAATAGGGCACGTAACAAGAGCAAAATACAAATGTTCTAAAACGGGAAAATCAGTCAGCTTTAAGCTCATGACCCTCTGAGACACCTGGAGGCACAACTGAATATGCTTTACCAGAACACCTTACCAAAACAAAATAGCTCAGAGCTGTTCAGTATGTAGGTGAGAGTTGTTGAACAATTAAATTTACTAATGGCAAACACCTCACCTTTTTAATAACATGAGCATGATTTAAGGAAAATTAAGTTTACTAATGGTAAGTACCTTGCTTTTTTGATAAATGATGATCATAACTTAAAGAACACAGCCATTCAGTGTAGAACAAGGGCTGCTGCATGATTAAATTTACTAAGGACATAAGTGCTAGTTAAAAGACATTGTAACAGTAACAGCCTTTTGGAAGTTGAAATAGGGGGTTTAGCATTGGTGTCTACTAGTCCTTGCTAATCACAGGTTTAACTTTAGGCAAGGCAGACTGATGTAGTATTCATCAGTTATAATGGATCACAAACAAAGGAAATCAGACACCAGAAGTTACAGTGCCACAGAATCCCAAACACACAATGGCAGAAGGGAATGCATCATTTGGAAGCTGATGTTCGTAATGATATAGCCAGCCAGTCAGTGAGCACCAAGAAGCATTCAGCCTGTCTACATAAACATGGGCTTACTCACACCACAGGTTGACCCATAGCGTGCAACAACCTTCATCCAATTCTTTATCACACATTGCCAACATACAGACAGCAACCAGCTCTTCCCCCTGTCCCTCTGCATTGTATTCAGGGTTTCCTGTGATTGTGCATGTCATCCCCATCCATAACAGCACTCTCTCCCCCTGCATGCACGCTCCAGCCCATCTTCTTGCCAGTGCCAGAGGAGACCCCTCATTCCAGAAATAGGAACTCCGCGCACTGTACGGATGAACGCTGGCCATTAGTATCAATACAAACATATTGACCTGCCCAGGTTAATGCAAAAATCGAGATGGAACCCCAGTCTCTTGCTTCTCCATTACCACAGTCTTACTTGCCACATTGCTACATATTATTGATTCAGATGTGCCCTGATATTTCAACTAGTCTTTAAATCTTGGAGCAAGGTGCTAATACGCAACAATCTGTTTACAACCACACATAGCCTGTGAAAATGGAGAAGCATTTTCCCTGTTATTCCCTCTGCTCCTTTACTTTGCATACAGAAGTTCTTAATGTATACTCATTTCTGATGTTCAAGACTGATGTTCTTCCTCACACATTCCCATTCATCTTAATGTCCATAGGATCAATGCATTCTCTAACAAATCATTTAATGACCACACATTGGACAGGGGAGAATTGAGCGGGAGGGCAAACATGAGTATGGTGTTGAGTGGTCTTGTGTGCTTCATGGTTGGCAGTACTGAAATCAAATGAAAGCCAATTCATTGACTTATCTCAACACCTCTGAGAGCATGAGTGATTATCAGAGCCATCTTAATGCTTCTGTTAATCCTTTCAATGAAGGAAGGCTATGGATAGTACAACATGGTGATTACATGAGAGATGCCATGGCAGAAACATAATCCCTTAAATTCTCTTGATGTACAGGTGGGAGCATTATCACTCACCAGTGGCTTTTGGGGACTGAAACTATGAAGTATCCCTTGAAGATGCTGAATGCTGATAGCTACAGTCATCCCCTTACTAGGGATCAACCAAATGAACCTAGTAATGCTAAGAATCATCTTGTTTGCAGGCTGTGTTCTGAGCTAAAGATATCTTACTGGATGGATTGTTCGTGGAGGAACATTGAACTCACCTACTCGGTCTCCTGACTTACGACTTTTTTGTTTGGAGATGCATAAAAGATGTCATTTATCACGATACTCCAGCAACTCCAGAGAACAAGCAGGAACATATTGTACTTGCTTGTAATTCACTTCAGCATGTGACACAGGTAACAGTGTTGAATTCTTTCATCCATTGTGTGGAACACCGTATCAGTGTCGATGATTTTGAGCACCTATGAATGTTCTACCCCTTCTTGTGCCCACAATGGAGTACGGATAGCAAAATGGTATTCTCCAGGTTTCAGTTTCTTATTAGCTTGACTGTTATGTTTCTTTGAATACAATATAGAGGCAATTTTGAACCGATCAAGTGGAGAGGATGCTGCTGTCCAGATCTTCAAAACAAACAAAGTTAGAAGAAAAGCAGATACTGTATGTATATGTGTTCGTTAACAACTGACTGATACATTTTTTTTTCCTTCTGGACAGAAAGTTGTTTGGGGTGGTCAAGTTAAATGGGACATCCTATATAAAGTTGTGCATAGTCAAAATTGTATATGATCTAAGATATCCGTAACTTCAAATTATGTTACTAATCTTTCACTAACTCTGTTACTCATTGGATACTTTATGCCCAGCTTACAGCCAAAATGTTTCATTTACTCCCTCATTCACATAGACAGCCTTATAGGAATAGTGTTTGCTTTAATTTGTTACTGTTGTTGTTGTTGTTGTCATCTTCAGTTCAATCACTGGTTTGATGCAGCTCTCCAAGCTAGTCTATCCTGTGAAAGGCTCTTCACCCCTGAATACTGCACACTGAAATATTGCAACCTACATCCGTGCGAACTGGCTTACTGTATTCATGCCTAGGTTTCTCTCTATAATTTTTAAGCCCCACACTTCCCTCCATTACCTACCAAATTGAATATTTCTTGATGCTTCAAGATGTGTTATATTAACTGAGTCGTTCTTTTAGTCAAGTTGTGCCATAAAGTTCTTTTTTATTGTATTCGATTCAGAACCTCCTCATTAGATAACTGATCTATCCGTCTTATCGTCTGCATTCCTCTGTAGAACCAAATTTTGAAAGGTTCTATGCTCTTCTTGTCTGAATTCTCTATTGTTCACATTTCGCTTCCATGCAGGATTACACTCCAGATAAATACCTCAGAAAAGACTTGCTAACACTTAAATTTATTTTCAATACTGACAACTTCCTCTTTTTTTGGTAATTCTTTTCTTGCTAGAGCCAGTCGCCATTTTATTTCCTCTCTGCTTCATGCATCATCAGCTATTTTACTGCCCCAATAGCAGAACTAATTCATTACTTTTAGTGTCTCATTTCCCAGTCTAATTCTCTCAGCATCTATTGATTTAATTCCACTGCATTCCATTTCCCTTGTTTCACCTTTGTTGATTTTCATCTTTTAATGTTTTTCCAAGCCACCACCCACTCCTTGCAATGCTATCCCAACTCCCTGCCATCTCTGACAAAACTACACTGTCACTGGCAAATCTCACAGTTTTTAGCTCTCCATGAATTTTAGTGCCCTGTTTAAAGTTCTCCTTGCTTTCCTTTACTGCTTGTTCAATGTACAAATTGAATAATGTTGAATATTGGCTACAATCCTCTCTCAGTCCCATCTCAACCACTGCTTTCCTTTCATGTTCTTTGACTCTTATAACTACCGTCTGGGTTCTCCTAGCATCTTATCCCAGCAGCCTCAATATATCAGAGTGTACTCCAGACAACATTGTCAAGAGCTTTCTCTAAATTTAGCAAAGCTACAAACATAGCTTTGCCTTTCTTCAACCTACCTTCTAACAGAAGACATAGGTCTTGTGCTCCAACATTACTTCAATACCCAAACTGATATTCCTTGAGGTCAGCTTCTACTAGTTTTACATTCTTCTGCAAATAATTCATATCAGTACTTTGCAAGCAAAACTTATTAAACTGATGGTTCAGTAATATTCACACCTGCCTGCACCTCCCTTCTCTGATATTGGAATTGTTATTTCTGCATGAAGTCTGACAATATTTCGCCTCTCTCCCATCTGCTTCATATCAGGTGGAACATTTTGCCTGTGGTCAAACAACCACAAGCGTGCAATAAGGAAGGATTGAATGGCTACCAATATGATTCCAGACCATGACACTTGCCTTTGGTCAGTATGAAGGTGTGCAATGAGTTGCACTGAGTTTCATCTGATTAAATGATTAGCTGAACCAAAGTTGAAGACATTCTGTGATATTGCGCAGCAGTCTGACCAGTCATGGCTTGTAGTTCAAGGCTCTGAGATGTAGCTACCCCAAAACCTGTATTAAAATATATTTTTCAATAGTGCATTTTTGCTCTGTCCAAACATGAATGAAGGGCCCAATGGTACCGAACAGCTGCCGCGTCATCATCAGCCGATAGGCATCACTGGACACAGATATGGAGGGACATGTGGCCAGCACATCACTCTCCTGCCCACTGTCAGTGACTGCAGCCACTACTTCTCAATTAAGTATCTCCTCAATTGGCTTCACAAGGGCTGAGTGCACCCCCCCCCCCCCTCCCCGCCATTGCCAACAATGCTCGGCAGGTCAGTACGGTCACCCCTAAGTGCTAGCCAAGCCCAACATTATTCATTATTTAACTTTGGTGATCTCATGGGAACCAGTGTCACCACTAAGGCAAGACCATTGTCAGTAGTGCATTACAGAATTAATTATCAAGAAATGTTTCACATATTTTTTCACTGATGGTTTAAATAATGACAGTTAACATTTTTACAACTGTTGATATAGAGTGATGTTTTTTCACACAGGCAGTTGATCTTAGGCTACACCTTGTAAAGCTAGTCAGATCCGTGTAGCACAGGTTCAGGAGTGTGGCTTCTACAGAGTATAGATCCTTATGGTTTTCTAGAGGGCTTAGTTTTATGGCAGTTGCACCAACTTCCACATAATTTTCACATTCCACTACTTACAACTAAGGGAACCAACAGAGTGACTGAATCTTCATTCTCGAATCCCTGAGTCTGTATCTCTCTATTAGTTTTGATGTGCCATTAATAGACATTTAATATTAGTGTTCTGATAGTATTGAAGATACTTTTGTTTCTGGAACTGGAAATTCTATCCACTGTAGCAAAGGCACGCTAAGTTTGTAAGTGCCTTGCTAGAGTACAGTAGAATGTGGTGAGATAAATGTCACGTTTTGTGAGAGTTTTATGAATTATTAGATAAAACAAAGGCACAAAAAGATGTGATATTACATCAGTTGCTTATTAACAGAGTTTGCTTGACAAAGTGCATTATTTTCAAGTTTCCTTTGGTTTTCTGAGGTGCATTTTAACAGTTTTCACAATGTGTGCAATAGATTGACCTGTCAGAAACCTACACTTTGAGATATAATTGAAAGGCACAAAGAAATCATTAGTACTCTCAGGTACTCAAGAATCTGACCGCACTGGTAACAGATTCACGGCCTGCTGTTGTAAGGAGGACTGGAAGAATCATGCTACTGTAAGGAAAAACAGTTTTAATACAGTTTAAAATTTATTATAATTCAGTAAACATAATTTAATTATATCCTGTAGATGTATGGATATCACCATTTGTTTGATTGCTTTGCCTGTTACTCTAAGTCAAGGGTCCCAAACTTTTCCACTGACAGAACACTTTGAGAATCCTGGTACTTTGATGGACCATCTTGTTTACTTTGAAGATGAAAAATAAATAAATAAATAATAATAATAATAAAATTTTAAAAATCAGAAAAACTTCTTTTATTTGGTGATTAAACTATAACTATTAAAACAAAAATCATAGCAAAATTCTATAAAAATAAGAAAATTTTATTTATTTCAAATGTTTTTAGTAATTATTTTATTTTTCCTCTACACATAAGAACAGAGAGGAATAAAGTTTTCAATGGCTTCAGTGATTCTGAATCCTTAAATTACAAATCTTCTTGATAGCAGGCATAACAGCAGAAAGCTGAATTCTGGCATCTGGTGTGGCATCAAGGCTGTTGCTGAACTTTGCCTTTGTAGCTGCATAATGAGAAAATCCTGCTTTACACAAATATGCAGAGTTAAATGGGACAGAAACAATAGTAGCTTGTGTTGGTAAACTCAAATATTCTTCTGATAAATTTTCTCAGAAATTATATTACAGCTGATCTTCGTGCTTTTGCTTTAAATCCGAGTCACTTATTAAGTCAGTTAGTTTTTCATTGTCTCTTGCACTTAAGCCTGCTGGCTTAGCTGCTACGGAAAATGGGTTTGAACCCAGGAATTATCTTCACTAATTTTAAGAAAATATTGCAGAAGAGCTTTTTTCAAAGTCCTATATGTGCTCTATTATTAGTTTAGAAACTTAGCCTATTTTAAAACTTTTTCCAGTCAAACATTTATGTAAAGCAGGAAAGCAATTAAAACTGTTTTCTGGAACTGAAGAAATCCAAAACTTTAATTTTCTCTCAAACAAAGCAGTCTTTTCTCTCTTATTAAAAATTGTAAGACTCTTTCCTTGCAGTGACTAATTTATAAAGACTTCCTCCAGATACGCGAGTTTTACCAACCATAAAGGACTTCTTAAAAATTTAATAAAATTTTGCACTGAATTATTTTGTGCATTAAAGAAAGCCAATAAGACATTACAAAGGTCATCAAGCCTCAATAATGCTTTTCCTCTGGACAGCAATCTCACTTCTGTATACAATAAAAGTGCATTGTGTTCATCATACAAAATTGTAAACAATCTGGTCTGTAGAGGCCTCTTCTTCAATACTTTTATCAAATGTATAACAAACAAAATGGTAGTATTTCAGCTAGTCCTGCAACATCTGTTGATTCATTCATTTGCAGGGCATACTCACTGAAAAGCCCAAGTCGATAAATCAATTCCTTCTTTATTGCAGCAGAAAGATCTTTGATTTGTTATGAAACATTATTATTAGATAATTGTTCCCAATCTATTTGTTTAGGCAGTTGGCTCACTAATGATGCATGACACTGTCTTTTACACATAGCTTAATAAGTTTTTCTCCAATTGAATTACCTTCACTGCCCAAGTGGAGTATGGTAACTTACACGTAAGCTGCTTCAGGTACATTTTCACTTAAGGTTTTGCAAAAATAACTTTTTGCTGTTTAGATTTTTCTATTGAGACACACTGTCTCTTAAAACCTTTGCAATCAGCATGCATTGTTTCTAAGTGCCTATGAAGTTTGGGTAGGATTAAAGAAGTGTTTGCAAGTTTTCTTTGACATTGCAACAGGAGCACCTGACTTGCCAGTAAATATAAAGCAAAATTTATGACAGCTTTCTTTGTATAGCTGTTTAGCTCTATTTGTATAGGACACATTTTATTTAAGATTATCTTTTGGAGAACTTGTGGTTTGTGTATCCTTTTCTTCTTCAATAGTAGATGAACCAGTTGAATTATCACAACTTCCTTCCCTCAAAGTTCCTCTTCTTTACTGTGAACCCATGGATACTTTTTAACAATATATAAATTTTGTAAAAAGACAAACTGTTTTGTTGAAATGCTTTCTTTATATTTTAAGCAATGTGTTTACAACACATATATGCCTATAACTTGTCAATGTCAAGTTGATGTGCGGCCTCAAAGGAGTACTGCAAGTGGAGGAAGAAAATGACCACTGCATGGTGTATGGGCATAAGAGGGGCACACTGCTACGTTTGTCTTTTTGTGGTAACCATTCCAGTGTACACACACCTCTCCAACTGAGGTATAAATTACAAATGGGAATAACAAATTTCATGAAAGTCCATCACATTGAAACACAACCATTATGTTATTTATACTCCAGTTGACATGACTTCATTATGATAGTGCCACATTTGTTAGACTGCTGAGGTTGACAGCAGTCAGAAATATAACACAACAGATGCAAAGCGTACTGGATGAGCTATGTTTGAATTCAGAATGTTGATAGCTTTATCAGCACATAAGTCTGACAATCTGCATGAGTGAGGCATTCTGGGAGCCCAATTGCAGGATACAAAATTTTATCATGTATGACACAAGCCTTCACTTGAGCACAAAGCTGAGAGCAGCGCCAGAGATGCCTCTACTGTAAGATTGCTACACTGGACATACCACAATTTATTAGCAGTGATCTTTTGGGGCTCCAAGCTGGAAGGTGCCAAGGATACCCAACTGCAAGATTTGTAAACAGTATGTAACACACCTAGTAGTGAAAACTTATATGACTGAAGGTGTAAATATTGGAACAGAGCCAGATATGGAACATTCTGCACTGTTGACAGATCTTCCTCCACACTCCCCTTTCCTTCATCCAAGGCCTGGGACACTCAACTGTTGCAAGAACTCCACCAATGCTGATGTCAAGGCCATTCCCACTTCTGTAGTCCAGTTGTGTGGCTCAACATTCACAGGACTGGTTGCCCAATTTCCACCCCCAGTTGCTCTAGGCCTCCCATCACACTTTGCATGCTTGCCCATCACTTGTGTTCTGTACACCGTAATGGAGGATCACTCCAACTGACTAAAAAATTATGCTGATTCTCTTCTGTTGCGGAAAAGCACCACTTATGAGGTCATATAGCATATCACCTATTCTCTACTGAACTGCTTTTTTATTTAAGTACTCTGTGCGTGTTTCATCCATAAAATTTTTAGCATCTGGAAAGTGTATACATGCAAGCAGTATGTTTTTAGGAAACACGTTTAATACCAAGTCCAGTAGTGTAGTGGCTTCACCGGAAAGATTTAAGGTTCTACTGGACTCTCTGGCCAACGTATTCTGACAAAGTTTAGCTGTTGGCAGAACACATGTGTAACTACTCACATTGTTTATCAATTGTGGATGGATGTTGATGGGTTGCATTGGTGTAATTGTTAGTTGTGTATCACATGTAGATTGAATTGATGATACACACTGTACTTTACTAACGTGTTTGAACAGTTGCTCATCCTCATATGATGGTATTTCATTGGTTTGTTTACTTATTTCAGGCCTCTAAATGGTTCAAATGGCTCTGAGCACTAAGGGACTCAACATCTGTGGTCATAAGTCTCCTAGAACTTAGAACTACTTAAACCTAACTAACCTAAGGACATCACTCACATCCATGCCCGAGGCAGGATTCGAACCTGCGACCGTAGCAGTCGTGCGGTTCCTGACTGAGCGCCTAGAACCGCTAGACCACCGTGGCCGGCTTTCAGGCCTCTCTTGGGTGGCAGCTGAAAGGATAGGTTCTTTCGTATTGTCTTTGTCTGTAAGCAGGGACTGTAGTAGAGTGTAAGTAACATTTGACACATCACACAATTAGCTATGTTTATCACACAAGCTTATCATCAGAAAAGTGCAAGCTATCTACATCTACATCTACATACATACTCCGCAATCCACCATACGGTGCATGGCGGAGGGTACCTCGTACCACAACTAGCAATCCTAAGGGCCCGGGTTCGATTCCCGGCTGGGTCGGAGATTTTCTCCGCTCAGGGACTGGGTGTTGTGTTGTCCTAATCATCATCATTTCATCCCCATCGACACGCAGGTTGCCGAAGTGGCGTCAAATCGAAAGACCTGCACCAGGCGAACAGTCTACCCGACGGGAGGCCCTAGCCACACGACATTTCCATTTTTCCATACGTGAATCAGTACGAGACTCAAACGGCGGTATGTTTGTACGATCCTCCTGCGTGAAAGAGTTCTCAAATGCTAAATTTAAAATTTCAGCTTTCGTTTTGTTGTCTTCCATTGCCAGGCCAGACTGATCAGTAAGTGACTGGATGGAAGCCTTTGACCCACTTACCGATTTTACATAAGACCGATTTTACATAAGACCAGAATTTCCTTGGGTTTTCAGCAAGATCTTTTGCTAAGGTATGACGGTGGTAGTGGTTGAATGCTTCGCGCATCGCTCTTTTTACAGCAGCACAAATCTCTACTAACTTTTGCCTGTCCTCATTCTCCCGATCTTTCTTGTACTGCGAGTGCAACTGCCTTTGCTTCCTGAGCATTCTCCGAATTGCGCTGTTAAACCACAGTGGGTCTTTCCCGTCTGTAACCCACTTTTTCGGCACATGCTTGTCCAGTGTGTGATTTACAATGTGTTTAAAATTTGCCCATAATTCTTCCACTTCCATCGTACCGAAAGTAAATGAAATCAATTCATTTACTAAGTGGGATGCTAACAACTGCTTATCTGCTCTTTCTAGTAAGAATACTCTCCTAGCCTTCTTGACCGACTTTTTAACTTTCGTAACCATAGCCGTAATGACAACATCATGATCAATAATCCCTGTCTCAACACTGACACCGTCGATGAGGTCTGGTCTGTTCGTGGCTACCAGATCTAAAATATTTCCATTACACTATAAAGCAGGAAAAACTGTGCTAGCGAGCTATGCTCACAAATAATTTACTTTCTTATGTTTTCTTGTACAACAATGGAGAAGAAATAAAAACAGTAACCGAATTACATAAAATAATTTGAAGTTATATGTGTTTGTCTATATTTACACTGCTGATGGTGAAAATATAATAATGAACACAGTCGTAATGCAATGGCAAGCTTAGCCCCGTTTCTGTAGAAAATATAAAGAAAGAGATAGTGTTGTCATCTATGGTGCAACAATGTCACACTTCCAGCAACAGATGAGCAGAATTATTGCTTAGAACATCATTTGGAAGCGTATGTCATAGAGTTGTCTTTAAATAATTCTCATATATCAGCAGTAACAGTAACCAAAGCACCTTCAGGGAACTTAAGTCTCTTTTTGAAGCAGTTAGATGCTCTCCTAACATACATATTCAAACAAAGAAGAGATGTGGTAGTACTAGGGAATTCCAGCATAAACATTCTAACAAATTCTAGAGACAGACCAGATGTAGAAAATTTGATGTCCACATATAATCTTGCTTCTGTAGTTAGTTTGCCTACTAGAATAACTTTATATACAAGCACACTAATTGAAAATATATTTATAGATCAGACAAAAATAGGTGTTACAAATACCAGGCAAGTCCTGAATGGTCTCTCTGGCCAAAGACTCACTATTAACAGCGCAAGTATCTACGAAAATGAAAATGGCCCCTACTGGAAAATAGCTAGAATAATTAATGATGAAACTACCCAGGCTTTTAAATCACATGTTCAAGACATAGACTGAAGATCTATGTATAATTTAGATAATTCCACTTCCAAATACAATATTTTCAGTAATGAAGTGTCATTAATATTTGAAATACTTTCCCAAAAAGGATATATAAGACAAAAAAAAATCACTAAAAAGCTCTGGATAACCAATCGTATTAAGATTTCATGCAACAGGAAATGAAAGTTGTACATCGTCTCAAAAAATTTAGGCTACCCCAACTAGTTAATTACTATAAAAAAATATTAAGTAAATTTATTCAGAAGCCAAAAAGAGTGTATTTATGTTCCAAAATTAACAAATATAGTATAAAAAATAAACTATGTGGGAAGTGATAAAGAGTGAGACTAGCGCAAATTGTGCCAGTGGGACCCAAAATATTGTTCTCAACAATGAAGTTAGACAAATACAAAATCACGAGATTGTCACAGAAATGGTTAATGAGCACTTTTTTTAAGTGTTGCTGAGCAAACAGGACACAAAGGCTCCTTAGGAAAGGCCATAGAAATACTGAAAGATAATTTCCCAAATTCTTTAGAGCAGACAGGTATAGCCCCTGTAACAGCACAAGACGTAAGAAAAACCATAATTTCTTTACCAAGTAAAAATTCAACTGGTGTCAACAGTATATCCAGAAAACTGATAAAAGCCTGATGTAATCAGTTCAGTCAAGTCTTAGCTCATATATTCAATGCCTCTCTCAAACAAAGTATCTTCCCTGACAGGATGAAGTATGCTGCAGTAAACTTCTCTACAAAAAAGGCGATGCCTCCGGTGTTCTTTTGACTGCATTTTCCAAAGCCCTTGAAGAATTAATATATGTGAAGACAATCAATCACCTAAGAAACACTGTGATCATTAGAAAAACCAGTTTGGATTCAGAGAAGGTGTTTCCACAACAGAAGCTATATTTTCATTTACCAATACCTTTTGGATTGCCTTGACAAGAAGACATTGCCTGTTGGCATATTTTGCAATCTGTCTAAAGCCTTTGACTGTGTCGATCATAGAATACTTATAGAGAAAGCATGTCAATATGGAATCAGAGGGCTAACAATATGCAGGTAGGAGGAATAGAATCCAACTGGGGAACAGTACGTTATGGAGTGCCACAAGGTTCTGTCCTTGGTCCCCTGCTGTTTCTTATACATATCAAAGAACTACTTGAGTCCTCAAACAAAGCAAGCAACTTTACAATGTTTGCAGAAGATACAAGTATTGTGATAGACAGTAAAACATCCACTGACCTAGAGTTAAATGCCAGCCAATCACTTACAGATGATATGGACTGGTTCACAGTAAATTCTCTATCGATAAACTGCAGGAAAACTAATTACATTCATTTCCATTCTGATCACAAAAGCCCACAGGAGATAAACATTGCACGAGAGCCAGCAGTTAAGAGGTTACACTGTTCAAAATTCTTAGGCATCCATATAGATAAGGGGCTTAACTGGTAACACCACATCCACCAACCCCTAAAAAGGCTTAGCTCAGCAACATTTGCTAACCGCATAATTGCCAAATTGGAGACATCAATGTCTCAAAATCTGGCTACTTTGGCTAACTTCCATTCACTTTTGAGTTATGAAATAATCTTCTGAGACAATTCACCATTGTCAGTAAAGTCTTACAAGTGAGGAAAAGGTTGTCCAAATTTTGTGTGGAGTGCCTCCAAGAACCTCATGTCACAGTCTTCTTAAGAAAATTGGGACACTAACCACTACTTCACAATATCTCTTTTCAATCAAGACATTCCTGCTTCTCAATCCATCAGTACAAAACAAATGAGCCACACCATCGTCATGACACAAGAAGGAAGCATGACACACACACTGCGACCTGAAAAATTTGTCTCTGGTGTAAAATACACATGCACAAAAATCTTCAATGCACTTCCAAGTAATATTAAGTGCCTGTGAGGTAATAACACATTTCGTAAAAGTAAGCTAAGGGAATTCTTGCTTGAAAAAAAAAGTTTCTATTTCTTAGATGAATTCTTTAGCAGAGATAGACGAGATTATTTACCATGTATTTCTGTCCCCCCCTGCTTTAATGTATCTTGCTGCTTTAATTCCATTAATTTGCGTTCTATAAGTCAAGAAGATGGTCTTTTTTACTTTATAAATAACTGTTCAGATAATATCTGAAAATTACCTCTTAAACTCTATTTGTGAATGTAATTAGAAACTGACAGTTGTGTTTTTACTATTATTTTCTAATTTGTGTTCTTAGTCTATATTTGTGGCCCTTAATGATATGAGCATAATAATGAATTAAATGTTTAGTCTCATTCCATATCCATGCATTACCACATAAAAATGGATCTATGGAATACCAATAGCAATAAATAAATAAAATAACACAACTTTATACTTTACATTTATTAATAATTTTAGATTATCATATTTTTTAAGTGCTTAGTTCAAAAATGTTAAGTGCTTCCCTCTATCATGTAATGTTTATTCGCAAAGTGATTGTGAAGATCCAGAAAATTCATACAAAACCCATAGAATTGAAAAAACTTTATTAAAAAAAAATATAGTAAAATAAGGCAATTCTAACATTATAATGAAGTATTATGTTCTTCAGTGTGGTACAAAGGCATATATCTTAATGAGTCTTACCCTCAAAGCTCCATTTCCAATTTTTTTTGTGTACTGCCTGAGGATATTCCCAGTGTAGCATCCAGCAATAGTCAGCTGTCATCCCATTGGCCCTGTTACTTCCATTCCATTTCTTTAATGTGTCACTGGATCATTTCTCTCTCACATCACCAGCTGATATAGGAGACCAGGAGTGCAGCTTCAGTCTCATCGAGGCACCCAATACTTTGATGTTACACAGCATGATTCGTATCACTTTCTGCTATCAGGGTCTTTGTAGTCGCCAAGAAACTTTCCAACAACATTTCTCAAGGATATCCAAGCTGATCTCTCAATGTCTTTCTTTCGTTTTTTTCAAATATTTTGTCTTTCATTAGTTTCTGAATGTAGGATGGTGAACACAAATTTTTTTTCAGTTTAATTTCTGATAGCTGCAGAAACTTATTTATCCCACACTTGAACATATCATCATCTTGTAATAGGTCTTCAATAAATTGTTTCATAATGCTAGGTTTTTATGTGAAGAGGAGGCAGGTAGGCAGCTTTCAGCATTATAATTGGCCAGACTTTCTGTTACCATTGCTTATGTTTTGTGTGACTGTCCCACTTTTTAAGCAAGTGGGGGAATTTGGCATAGCCATCCTGTTGACCAAGTACCATGGAGAGTACTTTCAAATCACTGAAAATGGTCCTTTGATGTTCTTTGTGGTTAAGGTTGTCATGAATAAAGGCTAAAGAATCACAATACTCCTTCAAATATACAGAAGCTCCAAAAGTTAGTAACATGTTTGTTTGCATTGAGTAAGACAGCTTTGAGACTTCTTTTTGAAGAACTAATAAAGAGTATTCGGCCTCACGCTGAATTCCAAACATCTGCATCAAACCAAGAACATCAGAGCAGTACACAAGATAATCCACATGAAACAAGTAAGGAATTATATCTTTTCCTCTATTTCTGAATCAATATCAATTCACCTACTCCTGAATCAACAGAAAGAAGTTCCAGTGGGAAACATGTTCTTTTCCTGCAGTCACACATCTAGGGCACAGTCATCCAATATGGATTGTGAAAACACCTGTGCCTCACAGCAGTCCACGACTTCACAGTCTTCACAAGAACTGTTGTGCGTATTGTTATGTGTAAGTGGAAGCATAAGGACTTCCCAGCAGGAGAGGTACAGGAAATCAGGCCCATGAGGCACAGGGCACAATACAGATTTAATGTTTGGTTAACAGATTTCCTTTTTAATTTTAAAGTTGTGTCCTCATATGTTACACAAACACAAGGCTACTTCCATACTCCAAAATGGAAAGATTTCATCTTATCCTTAGACCACATGAGGAGTCCCACACAACTTGAATGTATTTGATGTGGGGCTCATGACATATCTCGACCGTCAACCTTGACACCAAAGTATGCAAAATACACTTTTTTGACGAAGTCTGAGATTGTCTACAGCTACTTTTTCAATACAAGTTTGCCACAGATGTAGCATAAGCAGTCAGCAGAAGTAATGCAGCCTCTTGGAGCTGTGAAATTTGCACAAGGAAGCACCAGTCAATTTATCACGGCTGAAGCTTGCCTGAAAAATGATATGCAAAACAAACACATAAGCTTTGACATTGCAGTATCACAGCTGCATTATAAACTATACAATAAAATGCTTTTTATAGTGGGTTGCATTGCAAAACATCACACAACCATAATGAAAATGATCAGTTTTTGAAAATATAATGTAATTTGGCAGATAAAAAAATCTGATCACTGTGCGGTGGCAGGAAAATACACATGAAAAGATATTAAAATCTGCAAACTTTTGAAGCCAGCGTCTCCTCCTTCTGGCATACGGGTTGAAGGAGAATGAAGAGAGGTGAAGGAAAAGCAGTGTTAAGGTGTAGGAAATGGGAAAAGTTTGGAAAAGTCGCTCAGAAGCATGAGTCAGGGGATCTTACTGGATGGGATGAGAAGAAAAGACTGGTTGTTGGGGAATGTACCAGATGAGATTTGAAACCTGAGAGCTTAAACGTGGAACATAGGGCAATAAACAAGACAGAGATTACTGACAAAACATTGTACATGAGTTAATAAGAGCAGAAAGCTAAGTGCATTGCACACGGTAGCCAAGTATATAGTACGTGGTACAGATGGGGGAGGAGGAAAACTAGACAGGCCAGAAAATTAAAGATATAGAAAACTAAAAGGGATTAAAGAAAGGAATAGTTACTGAGAAAAAATTCTGAGACTGGAGAAATTAACATAAATTAGGGCCATGTGGGCAGTGAGAACCATGGAAATGCTGTAATGTCAGTTTGCACTTGCAGAGTTCTGAGAAACTGGTATCCACACGGCAAAATTAATGAAACAGGCACAAAGGTCATGACTGTCATGTTGTAGAGCATGTTCTGCAACAAGATATTGTGTGTTGCCAGCATACACCATCTGCTTATGCCCCTTCATCCTGACTGATAACTTGGTGCTAGTCATGCCAACGTAAAAGACTGAATGGTGTTTACATAGAAGCTGGAAGGCCGAACAGCATTTACATAACAGCTGGTACATAACATGCTTTCACAGGTGGCTCTCCTTCATGTTTTGCCAGTTACAGGGCTGGTCTAGGTGGTGGCAGCAGGATGAATAGTGCAAGTCTTACAGTGGGGACGGTCACAGGGGTAGGAACCATAGGGTAGGGAAACGGGTGCAGAAGGAGTATATGGCCTGACAAGGATATTGCGGGGATTGGGAGGGTGACAAAAGGCATGGTGGGCAAAATGTTGGACAGAACAGACCTCATTTCAGTGCACGATTTTGTCACAATAGCTGATTAATACATTCAATACCTGGATAATACTGATTGGCAATAGATGTGCTCTTAAGTTGTTTCTTGGTGGTATCAGCAGTATCAGGATTGTATTTCATGGCCTGGGAAATCAGCTTTTGAACTAGGCTGGCGGGCGGGGTAATTACGTCCATTGAAGGCTGAGGAAAAAATGGTGGTATATTACTGTAAAGAGTCTGCATCTGAGCAAATATGCTTGCCTCAAATGCCAAGGCTGTAGGGGAGGGAACATTTAATATGGAAACAACAGCAACTGTCAAAATGTATGCAATGTTGTTTGTTAGTACGTATAATGTGAGGTTCTTGGTGAGGATGATGTCAACATCAAGGAGAGTGGCATGAGATTCAGAATAGGACCATGTGAAATGTAAGTGGGAGAATGTATTTAGAGATTACAAGAATTTTAACAAGCCAACCTCACTGTGAAAAGGATAACTTGGGGAAGGGGGGCTTTCCTGGGATCCATACAACTTCAACCCGGGTTTGGTTTAGATACAGAAATGCCATCTTTTCCATATGGAGATTAGATTAGATTAATTATTCATTCCATAGACCCATAAAAGAGGGAATCCTCCTGGGTGTGGAACATGTCAGATAAACACATTACAAATATGTAATTAGAAAAACTTGAGTTTCTTTAGTTTTAATGATCCTCAGTCAATAAACAGTAAAATTATGTACATGAATTAAATTTAAACTTATAATATTTACAGGTTTAATACTTACATCTGCTTTCATTAAATCCATCATTCAGACATTTGCTAGTTTCTTGGCTATTACAACCAAGTATTGTCAAAAATTAAAGTAAATTATTCATTTCAGTGATCCTCAGTTAAGAACAGTCAGACTATGTACCAGATTTAAAATTAAACTTCAACTATTTACAGACTTAAGACTTACATCTGCTTTCCATACATCCATCATTTACACAGTAGGTAGTTACTTGGCTGTTACAACCAAGTATTGTCAAAAATTGAAGTATAATAAATTTTCATTAAAATGGTCTACTGCACTTGTTGAGAAACTCATGGATGGAATAGAAGGAGTTGGCCACCAAAAATTCTTTTAAATTATGTTTAAATTGTGCCTTGTCTGAAACTAAACTCTTAATGGTTGCTGGTAACTTATTGAAAATATGCGTTGCTGAATACTGGACTCCGTTCTGGGCAAGAGTAAGTGATTTTAAATCTTGATGTATATTGTTCTTATTCCTAGTATTGATACTGTGTACTAAGCAGTTAGTTGGAAAAAGAGATGTATTATTTACAACAAACTTCATTAAGGAATAAATACACTGAGAAGCTGTGGTTAATATGCCCAATTCTTGGATAGGTTTCGACATGATGTTCTTGGATTTACACTACTCATTACTCTTTATTATATGCTTCTGTACTCTAAAACATTTTTCTCTGTTTGTGGAGTTACCCCAAAATATGATACCATATGACATAATGGAGTGAAAATAAGCAAAATCTGCCAGTTTTTATACATTTATATCTCCTATGTCTGACATCATTCGCATTGCAAACACAGACATGTTTAGGCGCTTTAGCAGTTCGTTAGTATGTTGCTCCCAACTGAATTTATTATCAAATTGTAATCCCATGAATTTTACACTCTCAACTTCTCCTATTTCCATGTCATCCTATTTTATACACACACCAGAAGGAAATCTCTTGGAAGTTCTTAACTGCATATAGTGGGTCTTTTCAAAGTTTAATGACAGTGAATTGGCTATGAACCACTTATTAATGTCAGTTAAAATTTGATTAGCTGCCCTTTCTAAATTCATATTTGATTTACTATTTATTGCAATGTTTGTATCATCTGCAAATAAAAACTTGGCATCTGGTAATGTAACAGATGACAGGTCACTAATATACACAAGAAACAGTAGTGGACCTAGTATAGAACCTTGGGGAACACCACATATATTTTCTTCTCAGTCAGATGATATCTGATTGCGTACTGCTGAAGTGTTACATAATGACACCTTTTGTTTTCTATTAGTAAGATATGACTGAAACCACTTTGCAACACTACCACTGACGCCATAATATTTTAATTTACATGAAAGAATACTGTGATTTACACAGTCAAATGCCTTTGACAGGTCACAGAATATGCCAGTTGCCTCTAATTTGTTGTCCAATGAATTCAGGACATTTTTGCTGTAAGTATAAATAGCTTTCTCAATATCAGAACCCTTAAGAAACCTGAACTGTGACTTCGACAGTATGTTATTTTCACTAAGGTGCTTAAGTAGATGCTTGAACATAACCTTTTCAAAGATTTTTGAAAAAGGTGGCAAAAGTGAGATCGGTCGGTAATTTGACAGCATTTCTTTGTCCCCTTTCTTGTGGAGATGTATAACTTCAGCATATTTAAGCCAGTACGGGAATGTTCCGGTGACAAGTGATTGATTACACAAATAACTTAAGATATGACTAAGCTCACATGAACACTTTTTTATTAACTTTGTTGATATATTATCATAACCACTAGAATGCTTTGATTTCAAGGACTTTATGATGGATTCTATTTCTTTGGGTGAAGTAAGTGTCAATTCCATTTTACTGAGTTTGCTTGTGTGCACTGGTCTCAGATATTCCATTGCATTATTTACTGAACCTGACAACCCCATGCTATCAGTAACCGAAACAAAATACTTGTTTAAATCGTTTGCAACACAACATGCGTTTGTTACCAGGATTTCATTTATTTTTAGAGCTATTTGTTCCTCCTCTTTTCTGGTCCTACCTGTCTCTGACTTAACTATATCCCATATTGTTTTTATTTTATGGCTGGATGTATTTATCTTCTTCTCATAATGCAGGTGTAGGGATTTATGGATAACCTTCTTCAATATTTTGCAGTAATTTTTGTAATGAGCTATAATGCTAGTATCAAAGGTGTCCCTACATATCAGATAGAGTTTCCTTTTTGTCTCACATGATATCTTTATCCCTTGTGTGATCCATGGTTTCTTATTAGACTTCTGCTTAATTTGAGTTACCTTCAGGGGAAAACAATTTTCAAATAAGGTGCTAACTTTACTGATGAATGTTTTGTATTTTCCATTTGTGTCTTGGATGCTGTAAACATCCATCCAATCTATTTCTTTGACCAATCTCCTAAATTTCTCAGTTTTTGACCGTTTTATTGGCCTCCTGTACTCAGTTCTGATAGATTTTTTACCCTGACAATTTTCAAACTTTAATGTTAGGTGTTGCATGTCATGGTCAGATAGCCTATTTACTACTGGTTTTGTAAGCCCTAGTTGAGAAATTTACACAAGAAATTAAATTGAATGACAATGTAACTGATTTCAGTAACTGTTCACTGACAGTGTTTTTCAGGACATCTATATTAAAATCACCAGCAAGCACTAGTTCTTTGTTTTTTAATTTTAGATGAGATAATAAATCTTCAAGATTGTTTATAAAAAAAAAAAAAAAAAACAGGTTGAAATTGCCTGAAGGTGCTATGTATATGACTACTATTATAAAGGACCTATTATGAAATTCTATCTCTGTTGCACATGCTTCTAAGTGCTGCTCTAAGTAAAATTTATTAATGTCAATAATCTTAAGTTTAAAACTGTTTATAACAAATGTGGCAACTCCTCCTTTCTCCATCTTTTGCCTACAGAAGTAGGAGGCTAACTTAAATTATGTAAGGTTTAACACTGAGGCTGACCTGTTAAAATTCTTGAAATCTATAAATGCTTTCTCCCAATTAAATTTCACATGGACCTGTTCCACATCCCATGCCACTTTCCTTGATGTTGACCTCTAGTTCACTGAAGGTCAGCTACACAGTTCCGTTCACATTGAGCTTCTAAAAAATAATAGTACTTACATTTTGACAATTGTCACCTTTCCATGTCAAACGTTCCCATCAACAAAGCATTGGCATTCAAGGCAAACATATTTGTTTGGATGCAGACTCTTTTACAGCGACACACCACCATTCTCATCTCAGCCTTGGCTGGACGTAATTACCTCACCAGTGTGGTTCAAAATCACATCACATCCAATCCTGATACTGCCAATCCCTCCAACAAACAACTTAGGAGTACACCTCTTGTCAGTCAGTATTATCCAGGTCTTGAATGTATTAATCAGCTACTTTGACAAGGTCATGACTTACTAAAATCATGCTCTGAAATGAGGTCTGTCCTGCCCGACATTTTGCTCACCACACCTAGAATAGCCTTTCATTGCCCTCCCAATCCCCGCATTATCCTTGTCGGACCCTATGCTCCTTCTACAACCATTTCCCTACCCTATGGCTCCTACCCCTTTGATCATTCCCACTGTAACACCTACCCTATGCACCCTCGTACACCACCTACACCAGTGCTGTAACTGGCAAAACATATACTATCAAAGGGAGAGTCACCTGCCAAACAACACCAGCTGGGCGAGGGAACAGCTGGAATGAAATCTGTATTCTCCTCACTGATAAATGGAGGATTAATGATATAACTGTAGAAGAGTATGGAGGTGGCCAGATTACTCTGTACATCTGAGGCATGCAGTTCCATGAGGTCAACAAGGAGTTGGATCAATCATGTTATGGGCTCATACAATGAATGGATATTAATCATCTCTAACTGTTACTGAGGGTAATTTGAGGGCTAGGCAGTACTGAAATAGAATCCTTCAACCTATACATCACACCTGCAGTCAACATTTCAGTGGTGGGTTAATCTATCAAGGTAAAAAGTCATGACCACCTTGCATCAAAGTGTAATCATCATTCTCCAGGAGGCAGTAATCAACTGAATGGAAAGGGTTGCTGTACTTGCTCACAGTGAACCTGACTCGGCATGTATGGTGCCAGTTGAACCTTGCAATGTGGCACTGCACTTTCTCGGGAATAAGATGGCTTCTGTCAAAAAGTGGTGCCGGTTTACATGGCAATGTTGTTGTGGTTACTCCTTCCATCGCCTTCATCTGTAGCAGCAGATGATCGGCTGCGTGGACTAGAAACCAGTCCCCACACCCTCACTGGTCACTTCCCCTAGAAGAAGAACTTAGATGAACATGCTTTCCAGACAAGAGGAATCAAACTGTCACTTGAGAGTCTCTCGTTCCGCTCTGATGAGGCAACACCCCCGGCCATGCTCTCGGCAGTTCGCCCACTCAATGCCGTGTGGCACGTGTCATCATCTGCCGCATTTCACTTGGGTATGCGCAAACTGCAGAATTGTTATCTCACACTTGTTATCATTGTTCTGTTGCTCCTCGAGGTGCTTCTATTGACTACAGTCATACAAAGCCTGATGCTGGATGCCTGGTTTGTCCTACCGGTATCAGCAATTGGAATACTGTGTGCAGTGTAGTGCAAATAGTGCTGTGAAGTGCAGTGTGTGTGAGGACTACCAGGCAGATTTATTACTGTGGTATCTATAGCTACGATGCCACGGCATAAGTGCAAGTTCATAGGTTGGCACTACAACACCGACATCGACCTCTGGCAAGCACTGTTGAGTTCTACGAGCGCCGCTGCAGATTCTGCCCACTCGATCGAGAGCAGACGGCTGGGACACTTCGTTTCATAAAGAGACTTTGCACTACTTACGACGGGTCTAAGGCTTTGCTTTCTTTACGTGCAAAGTTATGTAACCATTTCTTAACTTAGTTTTTGCCTATAGTAAACATCTATAGTTGTACACGCAGTACCGAAGTGTTTTACCTCTCCTGCCCCAACTCGCTTCCGTCCTTCGGCCAACCTTTCAGTTTTCAGGAGCAGACTCACACGCCACCTTCCAGGCGGGATACAAAGTAAAGGAACGTAAATTGTTCCTTCACTGTCACATCCTTGTGGACAGCATGTCACGGATCTTCCAAGTACGTACAGAATTGAGTAACACAACACTGAATTATACGCAGCAAAAATTTTTGAGTTTGCTGATGCACAAAGCTATGCACTTTACAACAAATGACTTTGTTTTGGTCATTTTAAGCTTAGTCTTCCATATCTACACCCCTTCAATTTACACCAACACAAATTTGCGGAACTACATGTAATCCAGAGGTTTTTCAAGCAGTTTACATTCCAACTTGAATATAAAATTTTGTTGCTGTTACTTCTGTTTTCAGATAGCTTTCTGTCCGTAATACTTGTGGACAATATTACCATTTATAAGGAGACAACTCCTGAGACCTATTAAATGGATACTTCTGCAACACTCCACCTAATAGTGGAGGTTGAGAAATATTCATCTCAATCATCACAGGATCTTCTGAATCTCTGATTTAAGTTCTCCATTCAGGTCTAAACCAGGGAATTACTATCAATTCTGGAACCAAAAGTGATAGCTCAGCTTCAATCTTGTATGCAAGACTATGTGTCTTCATCAATTCAACAAATAACCAGGATGAACCAAGGATGGCTTCTGATTCCAGGTGGCAGGCATCAGTCGTGCCACCGTGAGCTATTACGTGCATCCATTGCACCCAGTGCACTCAATACTTACCCACGGATCCACCTACACATCTTGGGCAAGATCCTCATCAAACGAACTAAGGGGGCACTAGTTTTTCTTCACAACCTGCCTCTTATTTCCCTGAGGGGCTTCATCACCTGCCGGACATTGAGACTTCCAACGGCCAGAAATCTCACGATCTTTATTTGTCCAGACCTTTCAGGAAATTTGTCTACAGTTGCAACAGACTAAGTGTCCTGTGTTGGTTCAATTGTGCTCTCAGAAATGAGCAAGACGTCAAATCTGTGGCATAGGCATAGGTGAATAACTGTCTTCTCCTGCTCAGAGCACCACTGTTATTCATTCAGCCACAGTGAGTGTGAACAGGCCAGTCACACTTCTCAGAATGCACTACAATGTCAGGGATCCCAAACGATGCTAGATGCACTAGAGTTGTCATATATTTCACCACAAGTTCTTCAACACCACCACAAACACAGCAGCAGCCTGAAGTCTGTCGACCATGGCCAATACAACCTCCAGCTGATTTTCTTTCACTAGTCTCCCGAGTGCTGCACATTCTTCATTAATCTTTATTTCTGAATAGCTAGTTGATTTTACTTGCTTTGGCATTGAATTACCATCTGTAACAAAATTTATCATCTTGTTATTTAATTATTTTATTAATAAAAGTTCTGTTGTATAGAGTTGGGATACTTTGAAATTACTGTGAGATAAGGTCTTAATTTTAGAATCCTCAGAACTAGGATGGTAACCAGGAGCTACATCTGAAAAATTAGTTCAAAAATCATTATCCTCCATCACATTACTTTGTTCACTTGTGATTAATAAACTGCTTGTTGATGAGTGCACGGTTTGTTTAGTGCTTCCTGAAAAATTGTGATTTTGTAATTATTTTGGCACTGAGCATCATCTTTTAATAAACTCTTCAATTAACATTGTCAATATTAGCATTTTTTTACTAGACACCATGCACAGAACTCTGTAGTTCATATACCAGCACAGCCTCATTCATCCTATGTTCTCTGATCCTTTTGTTTGGTTGTGCCATTTTCACAAAACAATTGTCTAGAATGTGTTTTTTAGTTTACAGAATATGACCAACAAATATTAAAAACGGTTGTTTATTTTGTGATCGCTACCACCAATAAGAAGTTCTGCTCACCAGAATTTACTTTACTGCAGAGACCTGGGGTGGAGGACCATTACAGTGGTAGTGTTGAGGTTAGGTAACAGTGTTGTCAGGATGATAATTGATGGTTGCTCATGGAAACATCAATATTAGTCATATATTTTACTGGAGAAGAAACTACAACACTGAAAGCAACACTCTGCAGCAGCAACACCTGCCTGGGAATGTACTGGTGACAGCACCTGTGATGTTGCTGATGCAATAGGTTATAAAGGCTTTTATATCTTTGTGAGGGTGGAGACCCTTGCCTCTTCCTGTTTTCTCATAAACTAACCTGTATGTCGCAGGCTATGGTATACTGAAAATAACATACGGTCCTGAATAGAGTAATTGCCACTTCTTATTCATTTGCCAAATTTTGTCGATTTAGGGTGTGCCTGTAAGAGGACTCGTTGCCCTTCAAAAAACACGTTTCAGTTTCTTGTTATAAATTTTCCTTCTATTCTCAGCCCTGTTTTCTAGTGTAAATATGGCTTGTTTGATTTTGTCTTGTAGTGTTATTTCTGTAGTGGGTACCTTTGGTATGGGCGACTCCCAGTATTTTTTTTGTTTTGTCCAGAACATCAATTCATTAGGTGTGAAACCTGTTGAAGAATGTGGAAGGTTACTGACCTATTGCATGAAATGAGTTACTTATTCTATCCATTGGGTGTGTTTGTGAGGGTTTTATGTCCTAATAAATGGGTTAAATTCTTTAGAGATTCATTCTACGGGGCTTGCTTCTGGGTGAAAAAGGCTTACTAATATGTGCTTTATGCCCTGTGAGGTCACAAATTGTTTCCTCTTTTGCCCAAAAAAAATATGAAGCATTATCAGCTAGTAGTACCTTTGGTTTACCTGCTCTTCTCAAATAGTCTCCTTCAATTCTTTTTCTGATATTTGTGGCTGCTGCATTTTTAGTGGCATACATTTTGATATGTTTCGGGAAAATATCATGTAGTGCTACTACGTATCTTAGTCCTTTACTTCTTGGATATGGACCAGCTATACCCAGGGATACTATATCTAAGAGGGTTTTTTGTGAGCATAGGGTGTAGCTCAGTATATTTTGACACATTGGACTGCTTTTATTTTTGACATATTGCACACTTTCTTAATACCTTTAGGGCTCGCCTTCTCAAATTTGGAAAGTAATAAAGTGTTGCAATATTTTCAGGAAATTTGCCTATTCCATAATGTCCCCATACATCATGTGTGTCTTATAAATTAGTTGATATAATCTTCAGGAATACGCACACACCACTGTTCAGATTTTTCATGCTTCCTATGAAACAAAACGCCCTTGTACTCCTGGTACCATTTACTTACCTTTCCACCTTCATCTTGCTTACGGTTTTGCATGACTTTACTCCATCTGTGATCTTGCTGTGGTATAATTTTCATTTGCTTACAAAGATTACGGTAATCAGACTATTATGCTGTACTTTGCATTAATAACGTTCTGATTTCTGCATCCTGCTGTGCTAATTCACCAAATTCCTCTAAACCTTGTGGTAACCTAGACAAGGCATCTGCAATAACATTCTGACTTCCTTTAATATAAATAATATCAAAACTGAATTCTTGTAAATATAGACACCACCTAGCTAATCTAAGGTGCAATAGTTTACATGTTAAAAGAAATGACAGTGACTGATGGTCACAGTAAACTTTGGTATTCTTGCACCACAAAAAACATTCAAACTTTTTAAACACCCATATTACAGCTAAACTTTCTAATTCTGATACAGAGTAAGATTTCTCTGCTTCTGATAATGTGCGACTAGCAAAACTGATGACCTTGGGTACTTCCTTACCTTCTTCCTCTTGCATCTGGAATAAGCATGTCCCCCAGCCCTTGAGATGAGGCATCTGTGCAAAGACAAAAATCCTTGGACATGTCAGAGTGGCTAAGAATGTCTGCATTGACTAATGCCTGCTTAATGTTGTTTAAGTCCTTACACTTATCATCCCATAAACAAAGCCTATTTTTTCATAAAAAGTTGAGCAATGCATCACTGTTCATCAGTTTCTGTCATATGAATTAAAAAAAAAATGCTAGTCCTAAAAAAGCTTTTAGTTATTTTTTATTCCTTGGAACTGGACAATTGTGTATGGCATCAAGTTTCTTAGGATCAAGTAATGTACCTTGTCCTAAAAATTTGAATTGCTCCTTACAAAACTAGACTTTTTTAAATTGGCTGTTACTCTGCAATCTGCAAATTAATGAAGCACCTGTTCAATGAGCCTGATATGTTCTAACCAAGTGGGTGTGGCTATTAGCATGTCATATACATAAACAGCGCGACATTTCTAAGCAGTTCTGGTCCTAAAACCTTGTCCAATGCAGATATAAACTCTCCTGCACTAAAGTTCAGTCCAAAATGTAGAACACAGAATTCGTAACTGCTGACACCACAAACAAATGCCGTATATTTTCGACTTTCTTCGTGGTGCTTTATTTGCCAGTATGGCATCTTGAAGTTGAGTATACTGAAATATTTTGTATTGTAAAACTTTAGAAGCTGTTCGTCCAAGTTGAGATCAAGAATACTGAAATATTTTGTATTGTAAAACTTAAGAAGCTGTTCGTCCAAGTTGTCTGGTCTTATGTGTGCTGGTACTATAATATTACTGATACGTCTAGCATCGAGAACTAATCTTACAGAACCATCTGGTTTGCTTACTGGTAATATTGGACTACTATAGTGAGAAAATGAAAGTTGTATAATTCCCCATTTAATCATAAGATTGATCTATTCCCTTACTGCCTCTCGTTTTGCCCATGGAATAGGATATGACATTACACAAAACGTTTCGTGTGGATATACTTTAAATTTATATTCATAGTCTTTGATTACTCCTGGCTCCTTACCGAAAACATTGGCATACTTAAATAACAAGTTAGAAAGTTCTTGTCATTGCATCTCATTTAGTACCTGTGATTCGCTTAAGTTTCTGCTCTACCATTTTGTAACTAACCTCAGTGTTTGCTTCTTGTTCTGCATCAAATTTGTTTGTGAAATATACTGTTGGAAAGGAATATTGTATCACTGCATTTGACTCTGGTGAAAGTTGCACTTCACTGTAAAATGTTCAATTTGTAATGGAATAAGTGTCCGATGTTTAAACATTTTAGTTTCACTGATTGTAGCAGTTTGCACCTCGCCATTTTGGGCAGGAGATGTTGGGAATGTATGTCAATGTTAAATATTTTCACCTTAGTGATTGCTTGTATTTGTTCTTCCTTGGCTTTATCTACTATATCTAACTCATGCTGATGCAAATCATCCTTGATGTCACCTTGTTTGTAAAACCTTATAAAACATGTTTGTAATTCTGCTTTGCCCCCACTCTCAGAGGTCAATACCCTGCGGCTTAACTATGACCGGTTGGCGTTTTCCAACGGCATAGTGTGACTTAATTCGTTACTTGGAGAAATTTCAGTTAGTTGCACCGTGTGGGTACTTCGCCAATTTGTGTCGTTAGCTGCTTAGCTACCGTGCAGTTATTTTGCTGCCCAGTGGTCATCTGCAGTACAGCGTAAGGCATGGCAATGTTGCCGCGCGTCATTGCCACTGCTGCGGCTGACAGTTTGTATTCATGTTCGGCATACAGCCTCGTGAACTGTAATTCGCTCATGCATTGAAATTACCCTGTTGTTTTGGAAATTTCTTTTAAATCGTATGTGATTTTGCTATTGTGTGTTTAGATCACGTTTTACTGACTGATTTACACAACTATGCTGTTGCAGTGCCTGATTTTCTGTTGCTCTATTGGGTACTGGTCTTTCCTCATGGAATTATGACGATAGAATCAAGCACTGAAAGAAAATATTCAGTGTCGTGCTCTGGCAATGTGACTAATTTTTCTCTAATGTGCGATGGTAAACGCCTTTCAACATTTTTAACACGTCTACCTGTGATGTTGGGTTTATCCAGTAGCGTGTCTTGTTCAGGTATTTTTCAAAGTATCCACGTAGACTGCCGCATTTGCCACTGAATGGTGCAGGGTTGAAAACCTCGCGTCTGAGTCTTTCTTGCACTGCCTCAGACCAGTACTTGTCGACGAGAGCTCGTTCAAATTGGATATAAGTGTTGCAATGTTCAGCCACTTCAGTTGCCCATAAAAGCACATCACCTTGCGTATATCCTATGACACATCTGATTTTCTGTGCTTCCGTCCAGCTGCGTGGAAATACACGATGCATAGCACTAATAAATATTACGGGATTCATTCTTTTACCTTCGATAGTGAATGTAGGAAACAGTCCATGTCTCAGCAAACCTTCGTCTGCAAAAATAGTCGATGGACACGTTGTCTTTTCGGTCATATTTATGTGGTTATTGTAGTTACCTGTAATTCCGGTTGGTAATTGCTCATGCTTGGAGTTGTGGGTATGTTTACATTTTGCACTCTACAACTGTCACTGGTACCTACTGTGGGACTCATGACAATTTGTGGATACTGGATACCAACAGATTGTGGTTTGTTCACTGTAGCCTGTATATTATATACATGCACATTTCGAGATCTGGTAATATTTTCTTCTAAAAGATTGTGGATCCTATTTTCCGTGGCTTGTAGCTTAATGTTTAACTTGTTCACTATTTCATTTTCTATTTTATGAATAGCCTATTCTACTACATCTGTGTACAACTTACAATCTGTTACTGACTTCTCTGCAATGGTATTATCTTTATCTAACGTACCTGCTTCAACTTGAAGTCATCGAATTTCTGTGAGACCGTGTCTTGCAAATCCTTGAATACTTGTTTTTGTTCTTGTTTCATTGTATTTACATCTTGTGTGATGGTGTTCAGATTGTGTGTCAAACTGCGGTATTCATATAACTGAAATTGGTGTTCATATTACGTTTCATATCAATAAATTTCACATTTGTGTTAGATAATAACTGCCATATTAGTGCTTCAGTTGTACCACTGTGGTTGTTGTCAGCTGTATTTTCCAAGTGTTCGTGTTGTAACCAAGTGGTGTTTGTAACGTGTTGTCAAAATTCATATTGGAATCGCTCTCCAATGTTTCATTCATGAGCGGTCTGTCACACTGGGAGATGTGTGACATTGACATTGTCTTGTCAGTTGTGAACACTGTGTCGTCAAGTTTGATCTGCTGTGGAGCGTCGCTATCATTTGTCACTCCAGCGACAAGCTTTCTGCAGTAAGCATGCATGGCGCCTGAACTTCAATTGTACAATCTCGCAATTCTACATCATCTTGGCTGATTACGTTTTCACTATTGTTATCAACAATGGGCATATATTTTTCGGCCTTGTATGAATATGCAAAAAAATAAAATACCCACGAAAATGTTAAAAATTTCATATGCTAACCATTGTTGTTGTTGTTGTGGTCTTCAGTCCTGAGACTGGTTTGATGCAGCTCTCCATGCTACTCTATCCTGTGCAAGCTTCTTCATCTCCCAGTACCTACTGCAACCTACATCCTTCTGAATCTGCTTAGTGTATTCATCTCTTGGTCTCCCTCTACGATTTTTACCCTCCACGGTGCCCTCCAATGCTAAATTTGTGATCCCTCGATGCCTCAAAACATGTCCTACCAACCGATCCCTCCTTCTAGTCAAGTTGTGCCACAAACTTCTCTTCTCCTCAATCCTATTCAATACCTCCTCATTAGTTACGTGATCTACCCACCTTATCTTCAGCATTCTTCTGTAGCACCACATTTCGAAAGCTTCTATTCTCTTCTTGTCCAGACTAGTTATTGTCCATGTTTCACTTCCATACATGGGTACACTCCATACAAATACTTTCAGAAACGACTTCCTGACACTTAAATCTATACTCGATGTTAACATATTTCTCTTCTTGAGAAACGCTTTCCTTGCCATTGCCAGTCTACATTTTATATCCTCTCTACTTCGAACATCATCGGTTATTTTACTCCCTAAATAGCAAAACTCCTTTACTACTTTAAGTGTCTCATTTCCTAATCTAATTCCCTCAGCATCACCCGACTTAATAAGACTACATTCCATTATACTCGTTTTGCTTTTGTTGATGTTCATCTTATATCCTCCTTTCAAGACACTGTCCATTCCGTTCAACTGCTCTTCCAAGTCCTTTGCTGTCTCTGACAGAATTACAATGTCATTGGCGAACCTCAAAGTTTTTACTTCTTCTCCATGAATTTTAATACCTACTTCGAATTTTTCTTTTGTTTCCTTTACTGCTTGCTCAATATACAGATTGAATAACATCGGGGAAAGGCTACAACCCTGTCTCACTCCTTTCCCAACCACTGCTTCCCTTTCATGCCCCTCGACTCTTATAACTGCCATCTGGTTTCTGTACAAATTGTAAATAGCCTTTCGCTCCCTGTATTTTACCCCTGCCACCTTCAGAATTTGAAATAGAGTATTCCAGTTAACATTGTCAAAAGCTTTCTCTAAGTCTACAAATGCTAGGAATGTAGGTTTGCCTTTTCTTAATCTTTCTTCTACGATAAGTCGTAAGGTCAGTATTGCCTCACGTGTTCCAACATTTCTACGGAATCCAAACTGATCTTCCCCGAGGTAGGCTTCTATCAGTTTTTCCATTCGTCTGTAAAGAATTCGCGTTAGTATTTTGCAGCTGTGACTTATTAAACTGATAGTTCGGTAATTTTCACATCTGTCAACACGTGCTTTCTTTGGAATTGGAATTATTATATTCTTCTTGAAGTCTGAGGGTATTTCGCCTGTCTCATACATCGTGCTCACCAGGTGGTAGAGTTTTGTCATGACTGGCTCTCCCGAGGCCATCAGTAGTTCTAATGGAATGTTGTCTACTCCCGGGGCCTTGTTTCGACTCAGGTCTTTCAGTGCTCTGTCAAACTCTTCACGCAGTATCTTATCTCCCATTTCGTCTCCATCTACATCCTCTTCCATTTCCATAATATTGTCCTCAAGTACATCGCCCTTGTATAAACCCTCTATATACTCCTTCCACCTTTCTGCCTTCCCTTCTTTGCTTAGAACTGGGTTGCCATCTGAGCTCTTGATATTCATACAAGTGGTTCTCTTCTCTCCAAAGGTCTCTTTAGTTTTCCTGTAGGCAGTGTCTTTCTTACCCCTAGTGAGATAAGCCTCTACATCCTTACATTTGTCCTCTATCCATCCCTGCTTAGCCATTTTGCACTTCCTGTCGATATCATTTTTGAGACGTTTGTATTCCTTTTTGCCTGCTTCATTTTCTGCATTTTTATATTTTCTCCTTTCATCAATTAAATTCAATATTTCTTTTGTTACCCAAGGACTTCTATTAGCCCTCGTCTTCTCACCTACTTGATCGTCTGCTGCCTTCACTACTTCATCCCTCAGAGCTACCCATTCTTCTTCTACTGTATTTCTTTCTCCCATTTCTGTCAATTGTTCCCTTATGCTCTCCCTGAAACTCTTTACAACCTCTGGTTCTTTCAGTTTATCCAGGTCCCATCTCCTTAAATTGCCACCTTTTTGCAGTTTCTTCAGTTTCAATCTGCAGTTCATAACCAATAGATTGTGGTCAGAATCCACATCTGCCCCAGGAAATGTCTTACAATTTAAAACCTGGTTCCTAAATCTCTGTCTTACCATTATATAATCTATCTGATACCTTTTAGTATCTCCAGGATTCTTCCAGGTATACAACCTTCTTTTATGATTCTTGAACCAAGTGTTAGCTATGATTAAGTTATGCTCTGTGCAAAATTCTACAAGGCGGCTTCCTCTCTCATTCCTTCCCCCCAATCCATATTCACCTACTATGTTTCCTTCTCTCCCTTTTCCTACTGACGAATTCCAGTCACCCATGACTATTAAATTTTCGTCTCCCTTCATTACCTGAAAAATTTCTTTTATCTCGTCATACATTTCATCTATTTCTTCATCATCTGCAGAGCTAGTTGGCACATAAACTTGTACTACTGTAGTAGGCATGGGCTTTGTGTCTATCTTGGCCACAATAATGCGTTCACTATGCTGTTTGTAGTAGCTAACCCGCACTCCTATTTTTTTATTCATTATTAAACCTACTCCTGCATTACCCCTATTTGATTTTGTATTTATAACCCTGTAATCACCTGACCAAAAGTCTTGTTCTTCCTGCCACCGAACTTCGCTAATTCCCACTGTATCTAACTTTAACCTATCCATTTCCCTTTTTTAATTTTCTAACCTACCTGCCCGATTAAGGGATCTGAAATTCCACGCTCCGATCCGTAGAATGCCAGTTTTCTTTCTCCTGATAATGACGTCCTCTTGAGTAGTCCCCGCCTGGAGATCCGAATGGGGGACTATTTTACATCCGGAATATTTTATCCAAGAGGACGCCATCATCATTTCATCATACAGTAAAGCTGCTTGTCCTCGGGAAAAATTACGGCTGTAGTTTCCCCTTGCTTTCAGCCGTTCGCAGTACCAGCACAGCAAGGCCGTTTTGGTTAATGTTACAAGGCCAGATCAGTCAATCATCCAGACTGTTGCCCCTGCAACTACTGAAAAGGCTGCTGCCCCTCTTCAGGAACCACACGTTTGTCTGGCCTCTCAACAGATACCCCTCCGTTGTGGTTGCCCCTACGGTACGGCCATCTGTATCGCTGAGGCACGCAAGCCTCCCCACCAAAGGCAAGGTCCATGGTTCATGGGGGATGCTAACCATTACACTTGACAACTGAAGTTCACGTGATGTCAAAGCCTGTTTTACATCTATTATGATGCGCAATCTATTGTGCCACAATTCTTTATGTTTTACTGACAATATGTATCACACTGAAAAATTTACGTAAATTTTTCGCAAATAAAATTCAAGGAAGGGAATAATGAGGAAAGGATCTATTTACATCAAAGGAAGCGCTACGAGGCGTAACCATGCAAGCAAATTGCGTAGCCGTCTTACGTTTGCTGCGCCAAACAAAACAGCTTACTATGGAAAATGTTACGTGACCTGCGTCTAATTCCTATTACTTTCCAAAATTTCTCCTCAATTTTTGCCTTTTTGCAATACTTGTTCCCCGTCGTGATTCATGCAATCAGAAAATACAGACAATTAGTTTTTTTTATGACTCTTAACAATGTCATACAAATTTCTCACTATAACAACAATTAACAAACACTACCCACAACCGGTGCTCTGAAGTCCTGGAACACAGGTCAACAGTTGTAATAAAAAAAAAAATAATTAATTAGTGAATATTACTAAATATTATTGACTATGCGTACGAAGACACATTTTTGTAGGACATAATACGATTGCGTTATTAAAAATGTTCTGTGCTTATTTGCATCTTTTGGCCACCGGACTTCGCTCACATTTTAATTATGGCTCCAGGAGGAGGACTCCGGGAGCACCGGCACTTGTCGTAATCAAGAAAATCCTCCTTATACGTTCTTCTCTTCACTTCAATAAATAAAAAATGACTTGATACAGTTGTTCAATATAAAATTATTTACGCACACGTATGATACATAGAGCTCGCAATACATCATATCTAAAATCGCAAATCTTCATCGTCCTTCCAGCTACGAGAAAGTGTACGAGTAAAAACAAAAAAACTACAAAAACTGAATGTTTTTTCTTTCATTTGTCTGCGACTTATCGTGCATTCATAATTAATGTCTTTGCCAACTGTCTGGTCGCTCGGTGTTTCATTTTTTTTTTCTTTTTTTTCCTAATAAATCTTAATTTTACAGCACCCTGGGGGAGCCTTTCACCATGTACCTACACACCACAAATAAGAAAATAAACATGCTTATATTGTAATGTTAACTGGAAAATATAAAGCCATTCCAAGTTTGAAGAAAAGAAAGGCACTGAAGGTGCTCGTTTTTTAGTAGAGCAAAGTAATATAAAAAGAACTTGCAAAATCTTTAACAAAATGCCCCAATAGAAAGACAGTTGCTGAAAGCTGGAACAAAGCTATAATTATTTTGCTCATAAGAAAGGAGAGATATGAAAGTGAAAAGCTATAGCCCCATCAGGTTTCACTCTGAAATGTACACTTCCATCCTAATATAAGCGACATCAGTTCAATCTGAACTAACAAGTGTAAACAACAGATTTGAATTTGACCTGTCAATTAGTTAGCAGGCACTAAGAGTAGTGGATGTGTCGAAAGTTTTAAGAATGTAATACAAATCCCAGTTTTTCCAAAACCTTACCTTCATGTCTTCCCATAATACATTATTTCAAGCAGTATACAATGCTGCTTACTTTCAAATTGATTTAATTAATTTCAAAAATTCCCTTTTTTGTAGTAGGAAAAAAAAAAAACAGAACTATTCTTCTACTAGTGACGAATCTGTATCTTTTTTCCCTATTCAAGCAGTGTTTTTTCGCTTATATTCTCCAGTTATTTATGATATCAGCTGAGCTTGAAGTAACTCCACTGAATGTATTACTATCAACTAACTAACTACACTTACCACAAAATTTTCCAGTTACAATTATTAACAGGGGACATCATCAAAAAAAAAAAGTAGTACAACCATGCTGAAAGGCATGTAAGACAAAACACACCTAATGCAAGATTTGCTGGTCCGTGAATTTTATCAACAATGAAGAAATGGGTGCTCAGATACATTCATACATAGAAGTAGCTTAGATTAAATGTTCTGTTAGCCACTGAATATCTCATCTCTTGTTGCAAGTGCCACTAGTTGGTCCACAACCACCAAACCCTACTGGCCTTGACATATAGTCTCCAACACCGCCTGTGTGAACTGTCTCCCCAGCAAATAGAATTCACCTTCATTACTAAATGCATCACTCAAGGTATAATTGTTTTTTAACACTACTAAATATGTTATCACCTGCTATCATAAACTCATCCTAGGTTCACAAATACAAGGTATTTAAGGCACAAAAATACCAGTATATAGCATTTTCAGTGCCAGAGGGATATCATTCACAGCTGCAATATGCATTACACTGAATACTGCAGAATTCTCTTGACGGCTTTTTGCCAATATCTCCATCGGATACATCCTCATGGAGAATGTTTGGAGCTGTACTTTCAATATATTCACATTTTATTCGATGCAGTGTGTTTTGATCTAACATCAAATTCTTCCTGTGGGTAGTCTCAATTTCTCAATTTAATAATTATTGATTAAGAATCAACTCTTATCAATTCATATTGTACTGCTTTCTTGCCGAGAGAGAGAGAGAGAGAGAGAGAGAGAGAGGTGGGTGGGAGGGGGGGGGGGGGGGAGACTACTGAATTAAATATAGTCACAAGAGCTGTATACACCCAATATGCCACCAATTTTTCTCGTATTTTGGGCAATTGAAGCACATACTTAGATGTAACAAACTGCTGTTCTAGTACGAGAAAGGAAATACCAGCCATTGAGCAGTGGTGTTTGCGCAACCCCCTCCAGTGACAGACTGGAAATCTGCACAAACTGCATTTAAGCTATTCCTTTTTTGTTCATCTTGTATTACTACAATGAATCACATTTCTTCAGAAAATAATAATAATAATAATAATAATGGTGACAATGACAGTGATACACTTGAGATGAGATATAATAAGGAATCATGTTAACTGCACATTTATTTACCAATACATCCATGTGCATATTTAAAAGTTATCACAAGTCATTGGATTTATAATTTTTGCCATCACTGGTAGGCCAATACTACTTGGGAGGTGCCTATCATAAAAGGATTGATAAAGACATTGAGGGTTCAGAACTTAGGAGTGGACATAAACTTTGCTAATTATAGAACATGTAATTCATTATATGAAGTACAAAGGAGACACCTAGGGTAGGAGGCCCGGCTGTCAATGGCTTCGAGGAACCATTCTAACCAGGTTGTGGAGGAGTGAGGAGGCTGCAAGCAGAGAGCAATGACTTGGGGTTCCACACACTGCCAGCAACCTCCTATGCCTCATGTGACATCCTTCTGCATTCCCTATTGGTGGTGTACTGTAGGTGATGCATGCTGACGTGCACTGCTAGCAGTATCCACCTGTGGAAACTGTGCTTAGCCTGGCAAAACGGGTCTTTACTGGTACAGGCTGCGGGGCAGGCTTCCAATAAATGACTCACAGCAAGGAACAGGAAATTCTTCCATTCATAAAATTTGCAATAAATTTTCCAAATTTTCCCCATGCAAGTGGCCACCTATACACCCATCTCATTTCAACAGGAGTGACAACTCATAAAATTTACAAAGGGTGGCAGACACTGCTGGGAAGAGCAGGTTCCCCTGATAGTGGCTTTGTAGACTATAGGAATGTACATCATATAGGGAAGGTACTGTTAAAGCATAAGTCAGGCCCAAACCCGGCTGGGTTGGAGATTTTCTCCGCTCGTGGACTGGCTGTTGTGTTGTCCTTCTCATCATTTCATCCTCATCACTGGCATGCAAGTCGCCCAATGTGGCATCGACTGAAATAAGACTTGCACTTGGAAGCCGAACTTCCCCGGACAAGGCCTCCTGTCCAGCAATGCCATATGCTCATTTCATTTCATTTTAATCTGAAAATAGTTTCTCTTTAAAACAAGTCTTTCAGTTTACCATTTTGTAGATTTTTAAATGCTTTTACAAAAGAAATCAAAATTAACATCAGTTAATCCCAACATCTAAGATTTCTCTAATTTTCAACTCAAGTGGGCACCTTGTAATCTTGACAATACATTCCTTAATCACACAGAGTGCACATCAATGATTCGGGAGAATACTACAATGACATCTAAATAGACTAAGCATGTCATGGCCTTCAACTCTCGTAACAACAGGTGTGTGAATCTCTGACACGTAGCAGGCCCTTTTCTAACAATGAAACTCATGAGTGCGAAGCTGCAAATGGCCTATGATGTTTACGGTATTTGAAACCCCACATATTGTCTACCATGCAACCACAATATTGGCTGATAATGGTAACAGGGGGAGGGCCAGGGGGTATCAAGTGGTGAGCACAGCATGAGGCTATGGAGTGTAGGTGAACTGCTTAGTTGATGAGTAACCCACAGCAGTGCTACAGCGCTAGTGGTGTTGATACAAAGCATAGCATTGGCAATGATAAATAAAGCAAACATTGCATCATATTTACAACAGTTGCTGAAGTTGACATTTCATCAGAATGGAACTCAAGGAATTTTGCAGAGTGTGAAAGTAGTGGCAGATGAAATATTAGCGTTACTGCAAGATGAGTCAGTAGAATGCGTGGTGTTGTACACGCTTGACAGTGCGGACAATATACATGAGGAGTACAATGAATGATGATACATGTTTAACAAGTGAAAGTGATATTGAAACAGGTGTCGAATTATGTATTTCACCATCCCTGTCTGACAGGGAGCCACAAATCCCATCTCCAGTAAATGTAGGAAAGGATGATCATTATCCAAGGAGTGGCTACTAAACATCATTAGTACACGGAAGATCCGAGGCAGGACTAGGTGCATGTGTTACAAAAACTGATGATTGTGCATTTCAAGGGTGCTCGATACAGTTTAGAGGATGTGCATGACAGTAACCTACTACATTATGCACATCAGATTGCATGTGACACAGATTATGGTGATTTCAAGGGAAGCAACCGAGCGAGGTGGCGCAGTGGTTAGACACTGGACTCGCATTCGGGAGGACGACGGTTCAATCCCGCGTCTGGTCCTCCTGATTTAGGTTTTCTGTGATTTCCAGGCAAATGCCGGGATGGTTCCTTTCAAAGGGCACGGCCGACTTCCATCTCCGTCCTTCCCTAATCCGATGAGACCAATGGCCTCGCTGTCTGGTCTCCTTCCCCAAAACAACCAACCAACCAACCAACCAACCAAGGGAAGCAGTGAATGTTTGCATAACTTCAAACAGTGCTACAGAATTGGAAGACATAAGATAAAGAAATTTCAAACAAAGCATTAATTTGACGATGCAGAGCAAACTGTGGAATCGGCCTGAAAATTTGTAGACGAAATAAACAAACATATACCTTCATTCATTAAATAATTTTTTTTCAACTACAATGAACTGGGATTTGAAGAGAAAATGTGTATGAAGGAAACCATGGAAATTAAGAGGTACCAAAAGAATTGTATCGAAATCAACTAACATCATCACTTTTTAATGCCTTCATATACAATTATGCCGACTGTTAACCTGGATGGTAAATTGGCTGGAAAGTTATTTATCGTGCTGTGAGAAGTTGGAGATTCTCTGCCCCCTACAATTCTTTCTCATGTGCCTGATCTCACAAGGACAACGGGGAATATTTATGGCACAGCAAACACAAGTCGGACAATAGGTGTAAGAGAACTACAACTATGGTATGAGCTCTGCTTTTGGCCAAGAGCTGGTCAAAATAACTTGCTTTTGCTTGATTTATAGTCTTTGTACAAAAAACATGCTCCTTTATAGAAAATTATTCCTCCTGAAAAGTGAATGACTTCACAATTCATACCACCTGGAACCACTGGATCAATTCAACCTCTGGATGTTTGTTTTTTCTGTGTCTAGAATACACACTATCACACTATTTGGAGCTACGCCTTAAAGGATAGTCAGTTTCACAATACGCTCCATGACAGACTGTTTCGCATTTGGTTGCTGCCACCACAATTCATCACTTCTCATTAACGTGTTACACCAATGTGATTCTAAATGCAGTCTTTAAGAGTGGATGCCTATTGAATGTCCTTTACAGTTTGCAACTCTCAAGAAGTTCTCCTTTGATCTTGATGGTGTGAACCTTTTGATCACTTTGGCATACCATTTTTCACTCAGTGTTCATGGTGCAAGTTGATGGTTAGTTTTGAACATTTCTTGAATATCGACAGTGTCCATTTTGTGAAATGTTATATATACATACTATAGAAGGTCGACTCTGCACCTTCTGGACACTTAATTTCAGTCGCCTTCCTGATGCACATGATGGGTCATTAGCAGCTAATATTTTTCCTGTCATAATTGTTAACACAACACTTTCAAATGAACCTTACTAAAGACTGAACTTATAATTAATGCATCAAGCTGTTGCTAAATACATTTTTCCACAACAGATTGTAAGTGATATGGATTCTGTACGGATTGTGGGCTATTAGGCTAGCATTTTCAGCTGGGATTTCATAGTAAATGACATCAGTAGTTGGTAAATATTGCCTCTCCTTGAACAACCATGTGAACTCATCCAAGATTGTTCACTTTCAGTTACTTGGAATAACTTCCCTTGCAAATGAATTTTAAGGGATGACAGAACTGTGTATACTTCCCTTACAGGCAATGACTTCTGTCTCCTACTGCCTCCCTTCCATGAAAGGTACCTCACTCTCAAGTACTTCTTGTATACTGTCCAGTATAGCTCCAGGTGGTATTATTGCACGTCTTGTTCAAAAATTATCTAAGCACACTGGGACACAAATTTTCATCCCCACAGTTTCCTTCTTACATAGACTTACTCTTATGAGAGCCAGAAATCTACCATGAATGTAATATTGGGCAAGCAGGTCGACCAAAATGACAGTCCCTTTAGGCTCCTGGGTCTTGACAGTCGGCCAGAGAACCCTTCCAGTACCACAACTTACGGTTACGGGCCAGTTGGATTTTAACACCACAGCAAGCGGTTCGTCAGAACTTCAGAGAGTAGCCTTCTTCTCAAGAGTTCCTCATGTCTGTATGGCATGGTCACTATTGAAACAATGAGTTGTCTCACTGAATCGAACAGCACGCAACATATAGTAAATTACATCCTGATAATGGCACAGAAAGTCACTCCCCAGGATGACACCAAAATCCCATCCTGCTTATTTAATGCTTCTATTTCAAAATCAAACTGCTCCATCAATTTCTAACTCAAAACAACATGTCCCCACTGGCTTTATTACTTCTGCACCCAGACCACTAAAACAGCAACAAAGATACTTCTGCACCAGCTTGTTGGCAGGAGACAAAAACACTAAACTTACTTAACCATCTGCATCAATTACAATTTTCATCTTTCTTTGCTGTGCCTTACCCTTCACAATCACACTTGCCACCTCCTCTAAACCTCAATAATTTTGGTACGTTATGCTGTAACATTTAGTTTTAATTTTGTCCGAAGAAGGTGTCCCGTGTGACACCGAAACCTAGGGCACAAATTAATTGTGTTCGCGACTTTCAAAATTTTGTAATTAACAGAGTTTCCTGGTCTTACTGGGAGAATGAAGAGAAGGCTATTCTGGTTCCCTGGACGTTTTCCTGATTAGGTTTTCTATTCTCTTTGTAAATTTAGGAGCTAATCCACCCACAGTTTGCTCTACTCCATGACCACAGACAATTTGCACCCACATGCCCCACTTCTCTGCTGTTAGGACTGCAGGTTGCCCAACACTTGTCTGCAGTATGACCTATCCACCTATACCGTACACAATTACTTTCAATTGTAAAGATGCACCACAGCTCATTACTGGATGAAGTAGAAACAATTTGACCCACTTCCTCAGATAACAATTCTAAGTGAACTGCCTTTGTGCAAGGAGGTAGATGAAGCAAATTTTACTTCCCCACCAATTTGCAGGTTAATTCCTGGATGAACACATCAACTGGTCATACTTGAACCTCCTCAAAGAGCAGTACAACAGGCCTTAGTTCTTATTCATTTGGCAAATGTCTCGAAATTTTCCCCTGACCTCTGTCTGAGTGTAGAGAGTCTGTCACAGTAATAACTTGGTGAAGAGAAAAGTAACCTCAGGTGCACCACAAGAGAGTGTTATATGACCATTACCTTTCACAAAACATATAAATGACCAAGTTGCAGTGTTGACTGTTCCATGAGGCTTTATGTGGGTGATACTGTTGTGTAAGTGGCATGCCCACAAAAAACTAGTTATCGGTAAGATAGATGCCAGAGTGAGGTTCATTGGAAGAATCCTCATGAAATTTAGTCCATTAACAAATGAGGCAACTTACAAAACATTTGTTTGAGCAGTACTTGAATACTGCTCATTAACCTGGGATCTATAGCAAATAGGATTGGCACAAGAAACAAAAGATTCAAAGAAGAGCAGTTCATTTTGTTACAGGTTCATGTATTAAGTATGAAAGCACTGTGGAGGGGCTCAGCAAACTCCAATGATAAATACTGCAAGAGAGACATTCTGTATCATGGTGTGGTTTACTGTTAAAGTTCTGAGAGGGTATGTACCTAGATGAGTCAATCAATATATTGCTACCTCCTACATACATATCACAAAATGTCCATGGCATCAAATGTGAGATATTTGAACCCACATGAAGATTTACCAGCAATTGTTCTTCTGCAAATCCTTCAAGACTGAAACAGGAAAAGTGGGAAGTGACAGTGGTGCACAAAGTACACTCCACCACACACTGTAAGATGGCTTACCGACTATAGATGAAGAGGTAGATGTATTGAAGTTATAAAACAAAATGGTACGTACAGAGTGTTACAGGCTTCTAGGTGTTGTAGAGGGAACTTAGAAGATAAAGTTTTGTCTGAAAACGTACTGTTTAAATATAAAATAAATTTGATCAGATCACTTTCAAATTTCCCACTTCACAATATGAACATAAACTGATAAGAGGACATCATCATCATCAGTCCCTGTTCTAATAATGACATGACATACTATTTTCACTTAACTGGAACAGTGGCTGCGAGAAACTAATGCATTCAAAACTAAGAGTGTTGACTATTCTGTGCTGCACTCTCAACTTTGAAGGGGACACCCTATGTCATGTGCAAGAGAACCTGATGATGAGAACTCAAAACATTGCTCATGCCACGGGCTCCTGTAGAACACACAGATGAGAGCTCATTGTCTCCACTGTGTCAGTACTGTTAAGAGAAAGATTTGAAAGTGGTCCAATCTGCAAATTTATTTTATACCCAAACCATATATTTCCGGACATGGGCCCTTTGCCAAAACTTAATCTACTCTCTAAAGCCCCTAGAAGGCTGTAATAAGAATTGTGGAACACCCTGAGTGTAGTTTAAAGTAAAGTGACTGAAATTTTGTTTCAATTTATACAATAACAGATCCATAAAAATATCTCCAAAATAACAGACACAATGCGCATGAGAAGAATCCAATTCATGGGGCATTTAGAAAGAATGGACTCAAACAGGTTAACACACAAAATCCATATATTTTTAAAGAACAAAACTACAAGGCCGAACTGGTACAAACAGATGGAAAAAGACCTGAGAGAATTAGGGTCTCCAAATCTACATGACAGAAATGAAATCAGAAAAATCACAAACACACGGGGTTTTGAGGAAGAAGAGAGAAAAACTGACATACGTGGGTCCATGCAATGAAAACTAGCCCATTCGTTGCATATGGGTGAAAAGGAAGGTCAACAAATGTTGATTACGCATGGTACTAAGTGATCCATTTGCGAAGAAGAAGAAGAAGAAGAAGAAGAGATCCATCTGTTGATACAAAGCCATTGCCTGTTTGAAATGTACCAAGTGGTTACAATTAAAGTGCAGCTATTCACGGAGGTCCAGGGTGGGCTGTAGTTATCATATGGCGTAAAACTTGGTAGATATGCTAACACGTTAATACAGAATCACTTTACACGGGGGGGAAAAACTTCAAATTTTGACCACAAGATGCATATTTGGTGTTGTACACTGATTATATTGTGGTGACATCCAAGCTGTCATTTGACAAACTACAACATGTGTGAACAGTATGCTTATCAAGAAGAGAGGCCGTGCGTCGCTAGGGAAATGGTTTTATGTGAACGACAGCAAGATATTGAAATTCAAAAACACAGGTGAGCTTGGTGTAGCACTTGGAAGAGGAGGGTGTCCATACAAGTGAAAGTTATTGATGAGGTTGCTGTTGCTGTAACTGGCTATGCAGCAAGTGCCCTGGGCAGTGCTAGTGCCTGTGCAGTGTCGAGAATTGCCCATCCCATAGTCAACAGAATATAAAGTTTTGTGGTCTATTTTATACTGGTACCCATGAAAGATCCAGATGGTGCAGCAACTGAAATCTCATGGTCCACAGCAAAGTTCTGAATTGGCTTTCTGGTTTCTGGCACAGATCAAAGTTGGTGACATGTGGCTGGGTATTTTTCTATTAACTGACAATGCTCATTTACACGACAGGGTGCAGTGAATAGACAAAACTGATAAATTTAGGGTAATGTTAAACAGTGTGTTGGGGACACTGTATGTGACAATGTGGTGTGGATTTACAAGCACCTTTACCCTTGGTTCGTTCTTCTTTGAAGAGAGTACTCCCAGAGTGCCTGTCAGGTGTCTGTCATGTCCGCATGTTTGTGAGACCTCCTTGTACAGCATGTGATTCCTACTTTGGAAGAGCACAACTGTGTGGAAATCATTGTTCTCATGGGCAACACCTCATGCTGCTTGCCCAGTGAAAGACCTCCTTCATATGTTACCTCCAGAGGATTTCCACATGCATGGCCCACAAGATCACCTGATCTGAATCCATGTGACAGTTAGCTCTGGGGATATCTAAAAGAACACGTTTACCAGGAACATATTCAATCTCTCACTGATCTGAAACCTAGTATACAGGAACATGTTGCTCAGATACCAAAGGAAGTGCTATGAGCAACTGCCAATCACATCGTTTTACGGATGCAACATCTCATCAACATCTCTGGTGCTCATATTCAATAAATTGTGTAAGCAGTGGTTAATGTAAAATCAATATTATGGCTTTCTAACTCGTTTGCCCTTTTTTGTCCATGTATCATTCCCAGTCTATTACATACGGAAACATGTCTGTGAGTCTTTCTTGCATGTATAGCATCAGATTTGCACCTGGTGGCCAAAATTGGAACTACACATTTTTCGACACAAACTGGTTCAGTATTAATGCATTAGAACATCTACGAAGTTTCACTGCCATGTAATAATTACAACCCACACCGGACCTCTGTGAGCAGCTGCACTTTAACTATAAACACCCAGTGTAAAAGTTTAACCAACAATATGTGCCTTTTTATCGAAATGTGTTCCACAGCACTTCAAACATATGTACATCCCCTGCACTCTCTAAGATTTGCCACAGGCCATTTTCCACTTTATATTCCAAAGGAATAAAATCAAAAGGTTGTTTCTGGAGTTCTGATTTGAAATACTCATCCTCATTCCTTTTAACTTGTTAATGGTAATGAAGTTGCATAATAAAATCTTCATATTTGTATGGCACATAAAATCACACTATTTCCTTGCTAAATTGTCACCCATCAACAGAACATTCATAGTAATGTACAGAATCACTTTCATCGAAGTAGTCTACAATTCAGGCCCGTTCCTCAAATTGGGGACACAGCTTGTTTCTATTGATGCTCCAACAGCAATACAAATAAAATGTAAATTATTCAAACCAGATATAGCATAGTATGATTTCACTCTTAAGTGAACATGAATGTATCAATAAATAAATGTTGATATTTCACAATTTTTTATTACACTTTGTCAAGAATTTACCACTATGACTACAATTATTTTTATTATTATTGTTGCTTTCTGAAGAAACATGATTTGTTGTTGCAATAAATTTGTTTGGGTACTACAATTGCACAAAAGAAGATCGAAACTGGTGACATCATGGGTGTGTTCTTTTCTTGTCAGTAGGGTTACAGGGCTTGGATAATGCAGCTGGGTGTGGATGTGTGTATGTCTCTTAAGAGAGAGAACACAAGATGATAAGCTGAGCTCCTATATTTCAGTTCTTATTTACGAGACAACTGATTGCTCAATGCCTCCACTGTACAGTGAGGGCAATGTTTCCTTAATCAATTGTTTGCATAATGTTTTGATAGTGATCTATATGATAAAATAAATTACTCCTTAATAGTCAGGAGGGTGGGGGGTGGGGGGGGATAACAAATTAAATACCACAAGAAAAATATTAAAACCCATTCTATTTAGAATTTATACATAATTTGCTAGTTGAAGGAAGGTCTTGCAGAAACACTAAGTCTCTAAAAGAGCCAAAAAGTGTTATGAAAGAAAAAATTGAAATGAGAGTTATAGAAAGACTAATCTATGGTGACAGCACCTACAAACTCAGCACTGCTTGACAACCAGAAACTGGATTAATGAAAAGACAAAATATGTACCCAGCAGCAACAGTGAAGAGATATCTGATGCAGGCAAAACACAAATGGATACACTGCTCACTGCATGTGCTGCTGGGTGCAAACTTTGGACAGAGCACTGGACACAAATCAGAGCACATATACTTCCAATTGGGAATTTATTTGGAAGGAAATGTGGGGAACAGTTCTGACATTCATCTTACAGCCAAGGGGGAACCTCTAAAAACCCAGTCCAAAACTTCTCTATCACATGCCTTGCTGTCATCAGTCCTGGTGGACTACATGTAGATTGACTGTCAATCAGCATGCAAGCGTGGCTGTCATGAGAGGAAGCCGAAAGGCACGCGCTTAAACTCACGCAGGCTGGCGTGAGGTCTGAAACAGGATACGTAATGAATGCTATAAAGAAAAGTACGTAGCTTCTGGAATACTTAACTTTAATCCACATTTGGTGAACATTGGTCTTGTTGATACAGTATTATCATCTCAATATAACTTGGTGATGGCGCCTTGCTAGGTCGTAGCAATTGACTTAGCTGAAGGCTATGCTAACTAGCGTCTCGGCAAATGAGAGCGTATTTGTCAGTGTGGCGTCGCTAGCAAAGTCGGCTGTACAACTGGGGCGAGTGCCAGGACGTCTCTCTAGACCTGCCGTGTGGTGGCGCTCGGTCTGCTATCACTGACAGTGGCGACACGCGGGTCCGACGTATACTAATGGACCGCGGTGACACCACAGTCATGATGCCAGATGTTGCCCAACTGCATCAATATTTTACCACATGTTTCTACTGTTGACACTTAAAGGGCTGAGGTTTTGCATCCACTGGAAGGGCTCTATCGTAACTTGGAAGCCCAAGAGTGTTCTTAGCTTGAAGACTTTGTTGGTATCCTTTTTCCAACACTTGCTCCTGGTCATTGTCACAACCACAATGAATAGCAGTGATCTCTCTTTGTCTGTTTATGCAGTTATGCCACCAAACTCTGAACCCAGCATACTGCAGCCTTTTCTGGACTGTAAGAGGTCCGCTCAAAAAATTCTGGAATTTCGCCCACAAAATTTTTCTGCACTTACCTTTTACTTAGCATAGTAATTTTGTTTCTGTGCAATAGTCATGCACCAACAGGTATGAATGTGTGGGTGTATTATCGTGATGCAGGAGCAGACAATTGTCTCACCACATTTCAGGCTGTTTCCTTCTCACATTTTCTCGCAGGCATTACAAAACATCTTGATATGTACCAACAATTAACAGTTTCTCCTTGTGGCATGAATTCAGGTTGAACTAATCCTTCAAAGTTAAGAAAACTATCAGCATGGGTTTGGCGGGAGAACCTTTCCTGAACTATTGTGAAGATCTGAAACTTGGTCTCAACATCATAACTGTAGATCAAAGTCTCATCACCAGTTATGATTCTCTTAAGAAACATCCCATTCTCATTTGTGTGACCCAAGTGCTCTTCACAGATTGCAAGGTGAAGGTCTTTGGGCCAAACTTGGCAGCAACACAATGTATTCCAAGAGGCTTTGTCAGGATTTCATGACATAATCCAACTAAAATGTTACATTCTTCTGTAATCTCTTGGACAGTCAGTCTTCAACTGACATGCACAATTTTGTTGAAGTACCCGGCATGAGCACAGTCTATGGACGTCAAAGGGCATCCTGAACAAGGGTCATCTTTAACTTCCATCCAACCATTTTTAAACTGTTTGCACCATTCGTAACACAGAATATGGCTTAAGCACTCATCACTGTAGGCTTCCTCCATCATTTGGTGTGTCTCTGTAAAGGCTTTCTTGTGTTTCAACGCAAAATTTAATGCAGATGCATTGCTCCTCTAACTCTGCCATCTTCAAATTCGCAAACTGTGTGACACAACATACTACTCAATACAGTACTGAACAATAACTAACAGACATATAACAATGAAACTTCCAGCAGTTACACACTAAACACAGGCACTTGCAGGGATGCCAACCACATTTCACTCCAACACACCATTAGCGCAAAATTACGAATGTTCCGGAATTTTTTGAACAGACCTCGTATCCATGTCAACCCTTGAAGGAGTTTATCAATTGAAGACATTAAATATGTAATTGAGTGCACAATTATATTACATATTTTGTAAACGTCCGTCTTGATCACATAAACTGCACAGTTCACAACCACTAATTTTGACAGTTGCCATCTTCAGATCTGTTGCAAACATAAAGTTGAATTAGCTGAACCAATTTCTATAACAGGCCAAGTGATCCATTAGAAAAATAAAAAATTCTAAAATGATTAACAGCCGTGCATACCAGCGATACATACCATAAAAATATTCTGATGTAAACATCAGTGTCAATCTATGCATCTTGGTACATAGTAAGTGCTGGTTAATGCCTGGGTGCATCTCGTATTTATACAAATACGAGTGTCTGATATCAGAAAAGGGGACTAATAGTTGGGTACATGACTAACTAATATCGTAAACTCAACAGTTAAAATTCAATATGTTTATCCATTAATTAAAATTATTTTATGTGGCAAAAGAGCATCTGGCAATAAACAATGGACTGACATAAAATATGTGGAAATAAAATACGTACTTACAATCCACATAAAACATGTAAAGAGTAATAATAGAAAGTGCCTAGCCAGTCAACACACAATTCTGTAAAAGTAAGAATAAAAAGTTTAAAAGTAACATCACCTCTATAGACTGAAAATTTTCTGCTTGACAAAACGATTAAACATAACCATAAGTGTAAGATCATTAACACAACAATGACTTAATTAAAATCTCAATAGTCAATGACACATTCGGAGTGTAATCTCAGTGGCTCCACCTTGTGGCTTCTCTGTGAGAAATTTCTGTTTTCCTGTGGCAGAACCTGTGGAAAAAGGCTCGGTCTTTCACTGCTGGTGGTCAGCGTACCCATGTGGTAAGAAATATAGAGGATAAAATGAAAGTGTTGCGTAAGGTGCCCAAAGAACAATTATAATACTTACTGGAAGAAATGGAAATTTATGTACATTTAAAATGGCAACCAGGATTACTGCTGAATGAACGGAATGAGTTTAATCTGAATGCTTATTCAGAAACCTACTGGTTTGAACAGCATCACACACTGCAGCACCTTAGCATGAGAATGTGTGTGCCGGACACCAGTGGCAAGGAGACTGGGCCTTCTTCCGCAAGTTCTGCCACAGGAAAACAAAAACTTCTTACAGAGAAGCCATGAGATGGAGCCACTGAGATTCCACTACGAATGTGTCATCACCTATCAAGATTTTAATTAAGTCATTGTCCTGTTAATTATCTTACACTTACAGTTATGTTTAATTATTTTATCAAGCTGGAAGTTTTCATTTTATAGATGTGATTTACTTTTAAGCTTTTTATTCTTACTTTTACACAATTATGTGGCAGTTACTTTGACAGGCAAGGTACTTCCTAGTATTACTCTTTACATGTTTGATGTGGATTGTAAGTACAGATTTTATTTCCATATGTTGTATATCAGTCCATGTTTCATTGCCAAACCCACTACCATATGATATAATTTTAATGAATGACTGAGCATATTGCATTTCTCTACTAGTCTCAGATACTCACATTTGTGGAGGCAGACTCGACAATAGCATTTGCTGAACCAGAAGCTGTAATAAACAAAGAGACACGAGACATGGACAAGTACAAGCCAAACATCGTTAACATTATCCGAGGTGTTACACGTATGACCAGCATTTGCTATGTACCTATGACATTGATACTTATATCAGAATATTTTTATGGTATTATGGCCGGAATACATGGTTGATAATTGCATTAGTATTTTTTGCCTTATGCATCACTTGACCTCTTATAGAAATTGCTTCAGCTAATTTAGTTTAGGTTATTACACCACTGCTCTTATATTGGTAACAGATCTGAAAATGGCAATGATCGTAACTGGCAACTGTGAATTGTACAATTTATGTGATCAACATAGAGCTATAGAAATAGGATGCCTTGGAGGACTGCACTATTCTGCTGGCATTTTCTTCTTCTGCTCTGTCTTTGCTGGCACAGTGACAATGTTCCTGTTAACAAAAGTTTACTAATCTTATGGTCATACAAGAAATCTGTTCCTGCAAATCACAATGCCTTGAAGTTCGTTGCAGAACTCCAGCTAGTATCTACCCCTGTACTGCATGTACAGAAAAGGTGCAGGTGATTTTAGCTCATTACAGTTCTTCACAATGACCCTAAGATCATTTACCCATGCAGACGTAAGAGGCTGTATCATTCTTGTAATGCTTATCACAGTGGTTCTCCTCAGGACCCCCAAAGGCCTTCCACTTCCTTTACCGCCTTTGGTTCAAATGGCTCTGAGCACTATGGGACTTAATATCAGTGGTCATCAGTCCCCTAGAACTTAGAACTACTTAAACCTAACTAACTTAAGGACATCACACACATCCATGCCCGAGGCAGGATTCGAACCTGCGACCGTAGCAGTCGCGCGGCTCCGGACTGAGCGCCTAGAACCGCTAGACCACCGCAGCCGGCTTTTACCGCCTTTACTCATTCTCTACATCTTCCCTTGCTAATGTTGTGCACAGAAGCAAAAAGAATTTTCTATTTGCTATTATAAACAACTTTTCTGAAATCTGCATGCAACATAGGTCCATCGGCATTGCTCTCTTCTGCACAAGGTTGGGTGAAGATTCTCCAAGAGTTGTTAAATGTGCATGCTGCATTATGCTGAACAAGGTCCCACAGAAAGCCATATATGGTCACATCTCACAAAACTATCTCTCTCACTATTCTTATCTGACACTTTCAAGTCACAATGCACAGTTGTTGCACACTCTATCTAGTCACCCCCATATCAATGGTCCATATTGGTCCACACTATTATAATCAGATAACATGCAACCATACTCTCTCACTATTCACATTGTGACCCTTCTAAATCAAGCCAAGCACTATCTGTGCTCATTATCTTGTCACCACACATCTCAAAAAATGGTCCACAGTTAACATGGCACTGGAAACGCAACAGTGATGCTGTCAATAGTGACCTACATTACGGGATCTCTCAACTCTTGAGTGGATGTGCCAATTTTCATAACACGAGTGGTGCACCATACTTGGTACACATGTAAAGAATACCGTATTTTCTCGAATCTAAGTCGCACTCGAATCTAAGCCGCACCTGAAAAATGAGACTCGAAATCAAGGAAAAAAAAAAAAAATTCCCGAATCTAAGCCGCACCTGAAATTTGAGACTCGAAATTCAAGGGGAGAGAAAAGTTTTAGGCCGCACCTCCAAATCTAAACAAAGTTGGTCCATTGTAATATAAGACACAATTTAGGTCGAATGAATGACGATACAGCTACAGTAGTTTGGTTCGAGTCGTAAGCTTAGTAGTTAAGCTTTACCAGGTAGCCATTGCTACGCGTCAGGCGCTCCGTCCATATTTATACGGGTACCCTTCCTTTTTCACGTGCTTCGGTCTGGTTTGAATCGATTATTGCGAATTTTTCTTTGACCTGATAAGTGCCGTTCCCTTTCTTATAGGTGTTTATGTCACTCTAAGCTGAAAATGCATTACTGTACTGTGTCATGCATTGTTTGTCGCATTCTGATAATGAGTGTTTACGACCTATTGCCGCTCGCAGCATGGCTTGCTTTTGTGCCCCCCCCCCCCCCCCCCCCAAAAAGAGGAATCGTCTCATTAGCGAAACAATGGCAAGAGACTGCTATTTGTTGTTACTTACACTGCTGCTTTCTTTGATAATGATCAACAAGAACAAAATAATATACTGCGTATGATAGAAGTTCTGAACGAGAGTTTAGCGAAAATTTTTCTCCGTTTGAAAATCTTTGCAGACGCCTCTTTAGTACATTACATTCTGCACAGAAATTAGTCATCTTAGATTTAAAAATCTAGTCAATTGCCGTGCTTCATTTCTGACTGTATCACTATTAGGCATAAGAATAATACGAATACAAGCATGACATGATATATATATATATATTCTTCCGCGTTTGCTGTTGTCTCACTCTAGTTTCGTGGTTTATTAGGCAGACAGGATTTAAATGAGATACCAGCAAAACACGAAACAATACATGACAAAATGTTTATATTCGTATTATTCTTATGGTGAAGAGAATACTGCATGTGATTCACAGTTCATAAAAGTTACTATTAGCAACCATATCTTCTCACAGGTAGGAAAAAATTGAGAACGTAGAGTTGGCCATATTGAAAACATCCCAACAGACTTGCCAGTCGGATTTTCGTAGTGCATTGAAAGGCTGCTATATTCGTAGATGAACAATACGGAATTTGTATTTACTTCGTTGGATAATGTATGAAAATGCAGTGGTGGAAACTCGGAGCAAGGAAAAAAACTCGTCTTCCACCTCAATTTATTTACTGACGCAGAGGTTTTGGCGCCAGTATTTATCTTTGTGCCTGCAAAGCATGCCTGTGTAGCGCTACATATATTCAACTGGAGAAGTTAATTGTGGCGGCACCTACTAACATTTTACAGAACTTCCGCTTACTGTGCACTCGATTCTAAGCCGCAGGCAGTTTTTTCGATTACAAAAACCAGAAAAAAAGTGCGGCTTAGATTCGAGTAAATACAGTAGCTGTCTTTATGTTATGAAGTTAGACATGTATGGGGGAGATCATAGTTTAATATTAGTGTAACTAAACTACAATAAAATAAACTTTTAAATGAGATAAATCCCTCTTTAATTACACAACAATAAAATAAACTTTCATTTATATCACTCTGTTACCACATACAAGTGTTACCCCACAGTAATGAACCACTCAACACATTCTGTGGCACAGCTGTATCAGAACCCAAGGCCATGACCTGCCATAAACTGCAGCTTTTATGGCGGGTCATGGCCCATCGAACATAGGCCGGTGTGAGGTGGAGGTAACACCATTAAGTTAAGTAACAGTTTAGAATTTCTACATATGTACTGTTTGAGTTTCCCTTTTTTTTGTTTATAAATGTATAGCTATGGTGTTCTTTTAATCATTGACAAAGGTCTTCTTAGGCACTTGTGGGTTTTATTGTTCTGAAGAAGGTGTAGTTATCTACGCCGAAACCTAGGTTAACACTAGGTACTTTTTTCGCAATCGAGGCGGGTTTCTAGTTTTTTAATATATCCATTCTCCTGTGCAATTTGTTTTATAGTGTTCAGTTCTTGTGTGTAATCATGTTTGTTCATGGGTATTTTGTTCAGTCTGTGTAGTAAATGCCTGAAGCTGGTTTCTTTGTGAGTTACGGGGTGATTGGATTGGTTATGAATAATGGTGCTGGTGATTGTGGGTTGTCTGTATATTTTGAATTCATGTTTGTTGTTTCTCTTGTGTATAGTGAGATCTAAGAAATTAAGTTTTTCACCTGTTTGTGTTTCAATGGTGAAATGTATTTGTGGGTGGATGGAGTTTATGTTATTTTATGCGAGACTGTGTTCATCTATTAAGCAAATTATGTCATCTACATATCTGTACCAATATATTATTTTGTACTGTTTTGGTATTACTATTTTGTCAAAGATTTGTTTTTCTATCTGATTGAGGAAAATGTCATCTAGGAGGCCACACTGATTGGGGATCCCATGGGTAGTCCATCTTGTTGAGAGTAAAATCTGTTGTTGAATGTGAAGTAGTTTTGTTCTGTGATGAGCCTGAGTAAGGCTGATATTTCCTGTATATTTGTTGTAAGTATGTTTTCTTGCAGTTGGAGGTTTCTTTCTATGATGTTGATGGTTTCTTCTGTTGGGATTTGTGTGTACATTGAAATTATGTCAAATGAAACCAATGTTGCTGTGTTTGGTATATTTTCATATCTTATTTTTTCTATTAAGTCATTTGAGTTCTTTAGACTTCTGTTTTCAATGTATTTGTATATTTTTCCATAAAAACACGGGAGAACTGCCGGATATCAGTAACTTCCTGCCACGATATTTCGGCGCAGAGTCTTCTGGCCATCTTCAGGTGAATGCCACTGTAGTAGTACTGGCGAGTACGAGCTGAGCTCCGCTATTTAAAGCCTTCTGAGGTGACATTGCGCATGCGCTGCTCAGCATGCGCGTTCACAACGGCTCCGTGCGCTGCGCCTCGCGCCCTTCACTGTGAAAGCCTGACGTATCGGCGTCAGGTCGATTTCCATCTTCCAAGTCTGCTTTGTATTGTGTTGTTGGTCCTGTATGCTATGTTGAGTCCTTGTTTCTTTAGTATATTACCCACCCCATGTGTGACTTTGTTGTTGTAAGTCATTATGTGCCATTTGTTGCTTACTGTCTGCTGATTTGTTGTGTGTTGAGTTGTGTGTGTGTGTGTGTGTGTGTGTGTGTGTGTGCGTGTGGCTAAGTGGTATGTTGGTGCTTTGGTGAAGTTTATCAATGGACGTATGGGTATTCCAGGTTTGTGAACTTAAGGCAATGATTTTAATATGTGTTTCTGTGAAAATTGTTTCTATGTTTCTCAGGGTTTTCTGTAACTTACTTTGGTATCGGTTTGTTGGGTCACTTTTTAATTCTGTGATGTTGTTGCTTTGGATGAATTCTAATGTTTTGTGAATGTATTCCTGTTTGTTTATGACTACTATTAAATTACCTTTGTCAGATTTTGTGATGATGACATTTTCTTGTGTTAATTTGTTCTGTAGTTTTCTGTAGGAGTCCTAGTGTTTTCTTTTATGGTGGTTTTGTTCTCTTTGATTATGTTTCTTATTTCCTCAGCAACTAGTTCTCTTGTTAGGTTTGCATTGAATTAAGGTGTGTTTAGTTTTTCTTGTTGCTTTATGATGTTTTCAGTTTCTGTTATAATATTTTCTACTGTCCTGTGTGACACCATTGTGTTAATGTTATTTTTGGACCCTTTTCAAGTAGGCTGCTTTCCTGTTCAGATAATTTTATGTCTGTTAGATTAATCACTCTTTTGTGAAAGGTGTGTCTGTTGTATTGGTGGTGAGATTGGTGGGTGTTTGTGTGATTTATCATTTTGGCGAGTTTCTTTTGTTGGATTGTCCATTTTCTGCCTATTATGGTACCTGTGTATGTTCTAACCCTGTACATTAGTTCATCAAAAAATGGTGGATATGTTATGTGATTTGCTAGTTCTATATGCATTCTGTATAGTTCAATATTCAGAGTCTGTTTTCTGGAACACAATCATCACCCAACAAACATTGAAACGGACCTTCACATCCTAAAAACTAGCAGCAGCCTATACCAAAAATTAACTATACAAGAAAACTACCACATCCAAAAATCAATAGCCCAAGGAAAGAAAGTACTCAATGAATACACATCACTGTGCAACAAAACTCTCTTCACCACAATAAAAGAACTATACAAATAACACCCACACCACACACCAAAACTACTCATGATGGGAAGAAGAAGAAGCCACAACAACATGTAATGGCAGCGAAAAATCCGCCTATGTTTTGAGTAATCAAAAAAAGTGCATTGCCACACGACCATAGGCTAAGAAGTAAGCCTATTTACTTCACCAACAACACAGGAGAATGCACCACAACTTCAAAACTGTAAGTTACAGACAGAAAATGCGATAGTCTTATTTCTGTTCGTAAATGCATAACAAACAGAAAAATAAATTACGTTTTGCTGTTTGCAGATGACAAGTTGTATATTGTGTAGCAGAATAGCTACCAAAATAAATGGACATTAACATCATGTAAGGTATGTTAACTAATGCTTCTACCCACTTTTCGCCAATTAAATTATAAATGCAACTTCTACATAATGTTGTGAACAACACAAATGTTAATATATAACAACAATCTTACAGTTAAAAATAAAAATTGAACCCACTGACTATGGCACAAAAGTGCTGAACATGTATGGGTGAAACGAAACAAAAAAGGTGTCTTGCTTAAGGTGGAACTTGTCATCCCATTTTCTTAGCAAGCACAGACACAACAAGAACTGCACAACAAGATGATGAAAAATTTCCTTTATCTCATCATACATATTTTTTTCAATACCTTCATCATCTGCAGAGGTAGTAGGCACATGTATGAATATTACTTTGTTGAGTCTTGGCTTTCTCTATATCTTGACAATGATAATGTGTTCACCACACTGTTCCTAGTAATTCACCTACACTCTTATTTTCTTATTCATTATTACACCTACTCCTGCATTATCCCTACTTTACTTCACATTGATCATCCTGTACTCACCTGACCAGTATTTCTGTTATTCCTGCCACGGCATTTCACCAATACCTACTATTTCTCAGTTCATCCTTCCCATTTTTTCTTTTCAAATTTTCTACCTTACCTTCCTGGATAAGGTATCTTAATAATTCACAATCTGACCAAGGGAATCACATTTTTTTGTGATGGTATTCTCTCAAGTTCAGAATGGGAAACTAGTTTATATTTCCCTAGAAAATGTAGGGCTATTGTAAGACTGACTAGATTATCAGTTGGGTGATGATGGCATCCCCTTGCATATAATCTGAAGGTAATCATATTTTTGCTTTGTTTTCAGCTGCACACTGTATCAACATAGCAAGCCATGATGGCTGCTGTTACAAAGCCAGATCAGCCAATCATTCATATTGTTGCTTTTGCAACTACTAGAAAAGAGCTATTTCTACGGAACCCTCTTCACAGATACGTTATCAATGTGACTGAACCAAAGGTATGGCTATTCGACAAGATCCATGATTTCGTGTGTGTGTGTGTGTGTGTGTGTGTGTGTAGCGGGAACAGCCAGGTATGTGTCACTAGACTGTGATATGTACACAACACAAAATATCTGAATTGTTCCACGTTACGTAATATAATTTGAATTTTACAATCATCACTAAATTCTTGGAATTTCTGATAAGCTATGCACACACAAAATTAGTTCACTAATTTCAGAGTCTTTATTATTACTTGACATGAATCAAATATATACAAAATATCTACTCTCTATGATTGTAAAAAAGCTACTGTATGGAGGAAGAAACATGAAACCACAGGTAACTGTAACTCTCTGGAGATACTACGATTGGTGAAAGTAACTAATATACCTGATGACTCAAGAACAATACAAAAATGGATAAATAAGCAATTCAAAAAGTATTTGCTGGTGTGACAGAGCTTTCGCAGTATATATGGAATATTTAAACAAACTTACCACCTATAAATAAACAAAAATAATTTCTTCAGATTTAGTTTACATAAACTGCTCCAGTAAATACACCTGTGTATTTCTGCAAAAAAATCTTCCAGCACAACAACATAGATACAGAGATAACTGAACATGCTACATAAAAGAATTACGTGTTGCCAATGTAAAATCAAGAGAAGTTACACAACAAAGAGTCTCTGGCATCATAATGCCTCACATCTGTATTTTTGATACACTTAAACAAGGAAAAAATGGAATATTACTTATTTCTAGAACTTCCAGATATTACCAGTTCACTACACTCTTCTAGTCCACACACTAGTTTCTCACAATTAAACTTTATGAACTAGAGAAACACTCTTAGTATTCTAGATTACAAGATGATGAGTTCTAGGTAACTGACAACACTTCATTTCACCAACATCCAGATGGGTTCAAATTTCTACTTGCACCTATTTGCATGTCCCCTGGAATATAAACGCCTGTAACACATCGCAGTGAAAAACCTACCTCGAAAGCATTATTTATCCATAATGGCAATAAAGTAACAAGTGCGTGTGCCACAGTTGAAAACGGTTCTGTTTTCCTATCGAGGTTCTCGAACAGACAGCGAACCATCTCCTTATCTTCATCTACTTTTACAGTAAGGTAGAATGAAACTTCCTCACTCCGGAATGATTGCTCCAAGTACTTTGAAATTAGGACTTCACGCTCCATTGGGTGGATGGATGGAGCCAGCTCAAGTTCAACAGCAACCTTCTTCCGGTGCTGCCAAGAGCATACAACGGGACATCCCCTGCATAACCACTTTTTTGTCACACCCTCTTCTGAGGTGGTTTTACTTGAATTCCACTTGCTGGAATGGCTCTCCTCTGACAGTCTAGGTACTTTTACTCGAGGTTCCCAGAAATTCTGTTCAGCTGGAACATCTTGAGGTTCAACTTGCAACCTGCACACATTATCAGAAAGTGTGATAGGAAACCCTACAAATAGTTTATTATGACTTTTTTGATATTGCAATTTTAAAATTTTAGCTAACAAATTATTTATCTCTCAACTCTTTTATCAACTTCCCAAATCATTAGTGAATTAGTCAGAGATGAAACACCTATGTATAATGCAGGCTGTAACTGTGATCCATTACTGACTATATGAAACATGAGGTATAATTACACAGAAAAATTACATTATATATTTATGAAGGCAGTTCAATAAGTACACATTTTAGGACTAAAGATGTAAGTTTTTACACAAACAAATTATTTATCTTCCAACATATTCTCATTTTACAGAGATACAGTTTTACCAAGATCACTATTTACATCTACACCTATACACGAACATCTGTCAAGTGCATGGCAGATGGTACCTCCCATCATACCAGTTATTAGGCTTTCTTCCCGTTCCAGTCAGTCACATGCAGAGCATGAGGAGAATGATTGTTTAAATGCCTCTGTGTACGCTGTAATTGATCTAATCTTGTCCTCACGATTCTTATGTGAGCGACATGTAGGTGGTTGTAGTATATTCCGTGTCATCACTTAAAGCTGGATGAAACTTCGTAAGTTGGCTTTTCATGAAAGTTTACATCTATCTCCAAGAGTCTGCCAGTTCAGTTTCTTCAGCATCTCTGTGACACTCTCCCATGGGTCAAACAAACCTGTGAACATTCGTGCTGACCTGCTCTGTATACGCTCAATATCCTTTGTTAGTCCTTTTCGATACGTGTCTCACACACTTGAGCAGTATTTCAGAATGGGTTGCACGTGTGATTTGTAAGCAATCTCCTTCACAGGCTGATAAAATTTTCCCCATATCCTACCAAAAAACTTAAGTCTACCACCTGCCTTACCCATGACTGAGATTAGCTGATTATTCCATGTCATATCCCTACCGCTATTATTTTTTAAACACTCAAAGAAAAGAAAATGAGAAAAAAGGGTGGGATTATGATGATGACAGCCTCTGAGAGCACGAATCCCAGAAGTAAGCCACATCGAGTGAATATAGGGTAGAGTGGTAGCAATACAAGCAGCTTTGTGTTCACAGTTCCAGATAAATGTGGTTGAACACTGTCACTGTGAAATAGCAGTTTGTGTTTGCCAAATGGGGTCATGTTTTTTTCAATTACTTGTCGCAGTCCAATATCTCACTTCAGTATTGTCCAGTTATCAGTTTCTTCTTTCTCTAAGGAGTCTACATGTGTGACACTGATCACATCTCAAAAAACTGTCACCATAACACCATAATTTTTCTGGCCAATGGGACTGAGATTGCCTTCTTTGGAGATGATTCACTGGAAGCAATTCTTGTTTTTATTGTTGCTTGGTTTCATGGTTTTTTTTTTTTTATCTTGTCAAAACAGAATATTCTCCTGGTGTCACTTAAATTATGTTGAATACCACTTTGAAATTTGAGTGTTACACTCATCTGTTATCCTTCATCAACTATTGTGGGTACAAGTTGGGCCGTCAATTTTTTTCATTGCCAAATTATCATGCACAATACTGTTATTCCTGCTGACACACAATGGCCTCCACGATTTTGTGTACTTCTGTTTGACAATCATCCAGCATCATGTTGTGGACATTTTCAGTTGTTTCTTCAGTAACACCTGCTGGGTGCCCTGAGAAATCCGTATCGAAAATGGATGTTCATCAATGTTCACATTTATTTGCACCAATATCTAACTGTTGTCTGATGGTGATGAGCCATCACAAATCGCATCCAATTTTGCTTTTTACCACATAACACTTCTCCTAGGAAATCGTTTTGGTATTTTCCTTGTGAGAACAGATACGGTTCAAACCATAATAACTGTTTATCAAATCCCAGCAATGGTGCTGATGTCCATACTGCTGAAATCAATCATCATCATCACCACAAATCTATTCACTGGATGAACGTCCCCTTTTTCCATCTTGGTGATCCCATGCAGAACAGTTATTAAAATGACTACTGAATCAAAATTAACCTATGAATCAGTGTCATTTTTGTTAGGTTGGGGCTTACGTTCATAGGGTTTTTGTTTTGCATGTTGGTATTCCAGTTGCTATGCACTTATTTATCAACTGTCAGTTTTTATTTGTAGTTCACCATAACTATTTGAGTTTACATATTGCCATTTTGTCATCTGGAGATAATGAGTGGAGCGGTGGATTGCTATAAAATGAAGTGCAAGTGGAAAAATCAGAACATTTCTGACATATTCTTATGTTTGAGTTCAGTAGAGGGTTGACAACAACAGTGGCGGAAGCAGCCAGAACCATTTGAGCCATATATGAGGACAATGGTATTGGGCAGAGCACAGCAAGAAAATAACTTTCTTGCTTTAAGGAGGATCTTTTTGACATTAGTGACTCTCCACTCTCAGGAAGATCTTCAGGGTTTAATGAAGACCGTTTATGTTATGTCTTCCTTCGCATGCAGTGTGGTTCTTCAGCAGATACAGAAGTGAGGAACAGATACCACTCATGAATAAAGAATTCAGATATTAATTTATTCTACATCTAATAACACATAATTAAAAAAATACATAACTTTTTTGCTGTATTTGCAGCATCAGTTACGAACAGTAGCTTTTGAATGCTGAAACACATACAGACACAAAAGATTTATAAAACTGTCTCTCTTCAATACAATGTCTATTCAGAAAATCCCTGGTCATTATAAAAATCTGTAAATGTTATTCAACTGGCAAACAAACCAAATGTGCACGAATGTTCACGCTTAAATATACCCACCGCTGGAGCTCCACAGAGGGGACGCTTGCACCTCATTGGCAGTGGCGTATTTGTTCATGGCACCACACCCGCACCACAGCAGCAGCTGTAGGAAGCGCGGCAGCGTAATTGGCGATGTGCATATTTGAAAGTGCAGTGATACCGCACCTCAAATGCATTAATCCACAATGATTCATGTCAGTGAACTCAAGAACTGACAAATGTGGTGAACTGTGACCATTCCACCATCAAACACAATGGGGAAGGTTCAAAAATCGGGTGTGTGGGTACCACACGCTCTATGCCAAAGCCATATAAATCAGCGGGTCGCCATATGTGCATCTCTACTTGCTAGTCAACTGGCTTGTGAACACCATCAACCCTACCCTGAAACATTATTGATGCAAGAAATTGTGTCTTTATGCTAACAGAAGGAAAATAAAGGAATGGTTAAGCCCAAACAGAGTACTGTCTCCCTGTAGAGAGACCTGCACGCATCCACAGAAGAAATGATGCTATGCATGTGATGGAACAGTGACGATGCAGTGTACTACAAACTGCTTCCCTGAGGTGTAACCATCACTGCTGACATTTACTGTCAGCAACTCAGAAGCCTTACAGAAACAATCCAAGGACAACAACTAGGTGAAGTGATGCTATTCGATAATAACACCCGACTGCATTCTGCTAGACTGACAAGAAACACTATAAAGGAGTTGAGTTGGGAAGTGATTCTGTACCCACCTAAATCACCTAATCTTGCTCCTTCAGATTTTCTCCTTTTACATGCTCTATCAAACAACCTTCAAGGAACTTACTTTCCAGATGAAAACGCGTTACGAACATGCCTCGACGAGTTCTCTGTCTCAAAACCACGACTTCTACAGTCCTGGAATTGGAAAGTTAGCCCAGCACTGACAGATTGGTGTAAATAGTAAAGGAGAATATATTACTGGTCGCTGAAGACTCTCTTTATCTGATGTATTTATTATACTTATGGAAAAAACTACAAACTAATGCACCAACCAGATATTTTAAAGCAATTCTGACAGGGAATGGCACACAATAGTAACAACAATGTATGATAGCCGTATCCTTCTTCAAATAATGGATTTGAAATCAGAAAATCCCAGTATTTTGCCAACATATATTTTAATACATAAGGGTGAAGGTGAGCTTATTGACCCAAATACCCAAAATCAAGATTTTCTCTCATCCCTAGTATTTTTATGGCAGTTATTATGGCTTTTAGCTCTCATACCAACTCCCAGGTTCCATGTTGAACGCTATTCACCATTAAAACTGAGTACTTACTGTGGTGGTTAATAAAAAAAGAAAGGAGAAAGAGAAGAAAAGAAAAGAAAAGGTTGACCATGGTGGGAAAAAATGGTGAATAAAAAAGGGGGTTTTAAAATCGTAAATGACCGTGAAAAAAGGAAAGAATGAAATGCAAATCGGACTTTGTATTACAGAAAAGCTATCGGACTTCGTTATTCGGAAAAGCTATTGTTGGGGGGGTCCTTGTGGCGTTTTTGAGCAAAAGTTAAACCAATTTCCACCACAAAAATTTTTGAAAAAGAACAGAGAATAACAAAATGTAACTGACAGGGGGAAATGGCGTAGCTTAGAGTTCATTCTTTACCAGGTTAACAGGTCTTCTTTCGTGCGGCGTCCAGGTCTTCAAAAATCTCCTTCAGTTCTGCGTGAAAAGTCTGCTCCGAAATCTTGCAATCGTCCAGGAATCACTAATTTATACCAATTAAAATCATCTTGATACTGTATGCAATTTAATTTACTTTGCTACTTCCATCCCCTGAATTTCTTAACAACTTCCACAATATGTCTACACATTAAAATCAGATCAAGACTAGCTAATAAGTTTTTTTAACGTCTTCATCAGATCACGTCTGCCTTAACCTTTGGCTCTCAAGAGACAAAACAAAACGGAAAGAAGAAGAAGAAGAAGAAGAAGAAGAAGAAGAAGAGAGAGAGAGAGGGAGTTACAATTTTAGTATTTTCTCTGCCATCGAGCGCTCATACTGCTGCGACAGCACAATTCATGTCTGAGGGAACGAGTGCAGCGCGGCGGCGAAGTTCAAAGTCACGCTACATTATGCTCTTTCTTAGTTCAATGGTCAGCAACAGACTACCAGGTCTGATGGTGTTCCATCCACTCTCTTAATTGTAAAAGTTACTGTCCTCAGACATTTGTGTGTGCTTCCCTACTTCCTGTCAACTTATGTCTTCAATAGAGTTGACAATATTCAGTGCCTAGCACCAATTAGGTCAGGGCTGGCCACAGTGTACCAAATTTCACGCCGGCCGGATGTGTGGACTGTGTGTGAGCCAAGGCTCAGCTTGTCTCGGCTTTGCTCGGTCCTTCTTGAAAGTACCCGGTACAGTTTAGCACTTTGGTGTGGCATTTTTTGGTCGGCAAAACTCTTCAGTTCAACAGAGTTGTGATATCAATGCTGTTTATCCTTCAATATTTATTTGTGGCATGAAGGATGTTCACATGTCCAGTGGCTGTTTACACAAAAAGGGGCCATGTAGCAAGCTATCACCACAAGTCTGTAAAAATGAATGGGAATGACACAACAGATGGTTGAGAATTCTCAATATATATTAGGCAGTCGCATAAGCAATGTGTAATGTACATTTGCTATGTAATGACATAGCAATACCACAAAGGTAGAATTAAAAGATACAATGAAAGAGCAAAAAATTTAACAGATGGGATTCATTGGTCCATATATCAAGAAGCACATTGTTCTACACTACTGGCCATTAAAATTGCTACACCAAGAAGAACTGCAAATGATAAACGGGTATCATTGGACAAATATATTATACTAGAACTGACATGTGATTACATTTTTCACAATTTGGGTGCTTAGATCCTGAGAAACCAGTACCCAGAACAACCACTTCTGGCTGTAATAACGGCCTTGATACGCCTGGGCATTGAGTCAAACAGAGCTTGGATTGCGTGTACAAGTACAGCTGCCCATGCAACTTCAACACGACACCACAGTTCATCATGAGTAGTGACTGGCGTATTGGGACGAGACAGTTGCTCGGCCACCATTGACCAGACATTTTCAATTGGTGAGAGATCTGGAGAATGTGCTGGCCAGGGTAGCAGTCGAACATTTTCTGTATCTACAAAGGCCCACACAGGAACTGCAACATGCAGTCGTGCATTATCCTGCTGAAATGTAGGGTTTCGCAGGGATCGAATGAAGGGTAGAGCCACAGGTCGTAACACATCTGAAATGTAGCGTCCACTGTTCAAAGTGCCGTCAATGCGAACAAGAGGTGACCGAGACGTGTAACCAATGGCACCCCACACCATCACGCCGGATCATACGCCAGTATGGCGATGACGAATACATGCTTCCAATGTGCGTTCACCACAATGTTGCCAAACACGGATGCGACCATCATGATGCTGTAAACAGAACTGGATTCATGCGAAAAAATGACGTGTTGCCATTCGTGCACCCAGGTTCGTCGTTGAGTACACCATTGCAGGCGCTCCTGTCAGTGATGCAGCGTCAAGGGTAACCGCAGCCATGGTCTCCGAGCTGATAGTCAATGCTGTTGCAAACGTCGTCGAACTGTTTGTGCAGATGGTTGTTGTCTCGCAAACGTCCCCATCTGTTGACTCAGGGATCGAGACATGGCTACACGAGCCGTTACAGCCATGCGGATAAGATGCCTGTCATCTCGACTGCTAGTGATAAGAGGCCGTTGGGATCCAGCACGGTGTTCCGTATTACCCTCCTGAACCCACCGATTCCATATTCTGTCATTGGATCTTGACCAACGCGAGCAGCAATGTCGCGATACGATAAACTGCAATCGCAATAGGCTACAATCCGACCTTTATCAAAGTTGGAAACATGATGGTACGCATTTCTCCTCCTTACGTGAGGCATCACAACAACGTTTCACCACACAACGCCGGTCAACCGCTGTTTGTTATGAGAAATCGGTTGGAAACTTTCCTCATGTCACCACCAGCACCAACCTTGTGTGAATGCTCTGAAAAACTAATCATTTGCATATCACAGCATCTTCTTCCTGATGGTTAAATTTCGCGTCTGTAGCACATCATCTTTGTGGTGTAGCAATTTTAATGCTCAGTAGTGTAAATTTGCAAGAATGCAGCACCTGAAGAAATTGATGCTAAGAACAGTGAAATTTCTGAAGTCACATGCTTTATTCTGCTGTCAATTGCAACAGTTTTCGATGGAACTGAATCAATAGTATGGAAATCTTACACTGAGGTGACAAAAATCATGGGCTACCTCTTAAAATCGTGTCAGACCTCCTTTTGCCTCGAGTAATGTGGCAACTCGACATGGCATGCACTCAACAAGTAGTTTGAAGTTCCCTGCAGAAATATTGAGGCATGCTGCCTCTATAGCCATCTGTAACTGCGAAATTGTAGTTAGTGCAGGATTTTGTTCACAAACTGACCTCTTTATTACGTTCCATAAATGTTCGACGGGATGCACATCAGGAAATCTGTGTGGCCAAATCATTCACTTCCTCCAGCTGTCCAGAACGTTCCTCAAACCAATCGCGAACACCTGTGGCCCGGTGGGATGACATCGTTGTTTGGGAACATGGAGTCCATGAACAGCAAAAACTTGTCACCAAGTAGCCGAACATAACGATTTCCAGTCAATGATCTGTTCAGTTCGACCAGAGGATCCAGTTCACTCCATGCAGACACAGTCCACTCCTTGCAGACACAGTCCACTCCATGCAGACACAGTCCACTCCATGCAAAAACAGCCCACGCCATTATGGAGCCACCACAAGCTTGTATAGTGCCTTGTTTACAACCTCGGTTCTTGGCTTTGAGGGATCGGCAACACACTTAAATCCTACCATCAGCTCTTATCAACTGAAATTGTGATTTATCTCAACGGGCCCTGTTTTTCTAAATGTCTGGTCACAAGCCCAGGATAGATGTCACAAGCAATGTCGTGCTGCTAACAAAGGCACTTGTGTTGGACATCTGCTGCCACAGCTCATTGCCACCAAATTTGTTGTATGTCCCACATTCACTTTTGTGGTTATACCACGCTGTGTTGGGTGTCTGTTAGCACTGATAACTCGATGCAAACACTGCTGCTCTCGGTTGTTAAGTGAAGGCTGTCGCCCGCAGCATCATCCGTTGTGAGAGATAATGTCTGAAATTTGGTATTCTCAGCACATTCTAAACATTGTGGACCTCAGAATATTGAATCCTGTAATGATTTCCAAAATGGAATTCCAATGCATCATGCACTACCTACCATTTTGTGCCCAAAGTCTGTTAATTCCCATCGTGTGACTAGAATCACATCAGAAACCTTTTGCACCTGAGTAAAAATGACAACTCTGACAACACATTGCGCTTTTATACCTTGTGACACGAGATTGCTGCCATCTGTATATGTGCATACCACTATTCCATGACTTTAGTCACCTCAGTGTATATATTATTGTGAAGTACATCGATAAGTCAAGGGACATGACTGGAATGATTTTTCAATTTAATACTCACTATTGTTGAACTTATGATTGAACTTATGAAGGACAAAAGAGTGGAGGAATGAAAATGAGAGCATCAGGAATGAATTGGTCGACCTTGTATTTTAAGTGGACTTCATTGTACATTGCCCATTGTGAGACATCACAAGGTGAGAAACAACTTCTTTCTGATTTGATGGGTATGCATTTAAAAAGAAAGATGGGACACTTCCTAACACACACTGTCCAGTTCCCTAAGCTCACTGGCATTAAAGAAAATGTGAGGTTTGAAGAATTCATTATGGTCTTGAAAAAATTCCTAAATGTTTTGAGTGTTCTGCCAATCTTACATCTGTTTTCAAGACCATTTAAGATGAAAGCATCCCTGTGAACGAGAAGATGTAACTGATTGGTCTACAAGGTAATTACAATTTTAAAGACAAATTCTTTTACATTAAAATCATCCAGGGTGTCTACTTGTAGAGTTTCCACATATCCATAATGAGGTTGCAAGAGTGCTACAATATTTCAATCATCATATGTGCATGAAAGGCTTTTTTTTTATGAAACTAAATAAGTTACAATTACATGTCAACCTCAGTGCGAAAATCTGCGAAACAGTCAGCACCTGTACGTGTGCTGACAGTTCACACCAGATGAAAACTATATCATGTCTTCAGTGCGCGAAATATAATTTACTAATACTGATAATTTGTTTCATTTGTAACATATGTTGTTAAGAAATGTGAAATATAAGACCAAGCCATATGTAGTGCAACTGCACTGCCACTTAAATGTGGTGTTTTCACACTTTCCTCTTTCTTGTGCTCAGAGACCATGCTGTAGACATGTGCAGTGAGGTAGACTACTGTAACACTCGTGCCAGGATATGTCTCTCAAGCCAAATTCTTGATACCCCACGAATTAGATTAAAAAACATAAAGGGAAGGGTGTGTGATACAACTGTGCATTGGATTAATAAAAAGAATTAAGAGCTACATAGTGAATTGGTCTGATTGAGTAATTCAGGATGAAAAATACAATACAAGATCTAGCTAGTAATATGTAAAAAAGTGTCACATTTTTAGGAACACAGATTATTATTTATTTCTGCATTTACATTAGCTGGAAGGATTAAGGCTTCAGATCCTCCCTTATGTATAATCAAACACCCTTTGACAGTTGATGTGACAATGTGCACTGTGCACAGTTGTACATCATAATAACAACAATAATAAAAGTCGTATTAATCAATATACATATTAAAGCAATCACTTGCACTCTTTTCTTTATCAACTGTGTGGCGACCCACAGTTACCACACCAATTGCTCCTCACCATCTGTCAGGTGTCAACGGGATGTGAGATGCTGGCCAGCAACTTGTCTTCTGATCTGCCCACACGAGCACTTGGCAGTAAGCTCAGCCACCTTGAAGTGACACCTTCAGATATTATGGACAGCCACACCTCCTAGGTGCCACATGCAGCCCTTGCACAGCACAATCATGCAGAGACAACTATGATTTGGCAATTTACCGCGATGCTATGAGCATTCGTCCTTATTTTGTTAAGTTTTATACAACTGATAACTACACTCTGCTCAAGGACCTTGGCTTGTTCATTCTGCACCAACCTAGCACTGTACAGGAACACTGTATCGGATGGAATTGTGCTTTATGTATTAAAATGATTGTCTATTTACTGGTGTTCTTTGTCTTGCATGCTACAACACAACTGATGATAAGTAAGGTTTGATTTTCATGCATATATCATCAAAACTGCGATGTCAACAGGTGTGCTCTTGGGGGTTGTCCTCCTGAGTTTCCTTCAACAGCAAGGGCATGTGGCTATGTTGGAGAGAATTAATCTAGTGATGCAGCCTCAAAATTTGCCAACCTACCCGCTGCCTTTCCCCACCTACGACGAGGCTGCTGAGGACTGTGAATTGTATGAAAAATACCTACAGCAACATTTTGCAGCCTTCACAGTAATGGGCACTGCTTCCATTAAAACTCTTTTTCTATCATCAATCTCTCCCCAAATGTACAACTTGTTAGGGAAGTTAGCCGCCAACAGGATCAGGTGTTTATCATTCTATGATTTGTCATTTACTGACTTCATACCACAAACATACCCATGTCATTTTCAAGAGTGTGGAGTTATCCAATGCAGGAAGCGACCTCATCAGTCATACTGCACTTGGGCAGAAGAATAGCAAGGGTTAAGCTGCAAGTGTCATTTTGTTACTACTCAATCTTGTGTGGACTCCATGGTTTGGGATACTATTGTTAGGTCCACCCACATAAAGAGGTCTACTGAAAAGTGTACTGCAGTTCAAAGATTTCTCCTTAGAAGTAATACTCAAAATACCAAAAGGATTTGATGTTTCTTGAGCCACTGGCAGCCAGTTCCATTGGGCCGACATAGTTGCTGTCAACTCAGACAGCAACAGGTTTACATGTTCAGAAGAAGAAGTTGCGGCAGTACAGCATGCCCGGCCAGAAGAAGTTGCGGCAGTACAGCATGCCCGGCCAGAAGAAGTTGCGGCAGTACAGCATGCCCGGCCGCATACTCCACATTAACACTTACATGGTGGAAAACTTTCCAAAAGATGCTGCCCTCCTGCCTTACTAGTTTTGCTCAACACGACCAGCCAGAGTGTTCATATCGTTGAACATTGTGCCATCTGCCATATACATTGTAAGAAAAGTCACACTGCTTCTGTGTACAACACTTGATCAGCATCTGCTGTGCCTCCCACACCTAAATCTAGGATGTTAATGCTGTTAAGCATGCTACTGTTTCTAACAAACTATTCATTGATGTGCACATTGATGGTACTCCCACATTTCTTCAGTTGGATATTGGTGCAGCTGCCTTACTACTGAATTCTAATACATATCCGCACCTTGGTTCCCCTCTACTGTCGAATACCTCCAACTGTCTTGTCAGCCACAATAAACATCAGATTCCTCTTCTTGGTCAGTTTACTGCAACGACATACAAAGCAGTGATCCGACGAGTAACATGTTTGGTCATGGACAGTGACTTTACAGAAATTCGTTTTGGTTTGGATGCTTTCCATGCTTTTGGATTTATAGTCTCAGATTCCATTCCATTTAGTGTCTGATCTTGTATCCTATCAAGAGTTGGATGCTTTGCACAAGGAATATTCATCTTTGGCAAGGCTAAGGATTACATAGCACACATTTCTCTGATATCTATGACATAGCACCGTACTGAGCTGTACCACCCACACTTTACGGCCAAGCGAAAGAAGAATTAGACCAACTGACTGACCTGTGGGTAATAGAACCCATTTATTCTGGTCAATGGGCTACACCACTGGTCACTGCTAAGAAGCCAACGAGTAAACTCAGTCCTTGTGGTGACTTCAAGGTGATAGTGAATTCATAGCCTGTGGTTGTTACATACCCCATTCTTCATCTGGATAAACTTATGAAAAAGGTGGTGGACGGACAATACTTTTAAAAAATTGACTTGTTGTAAGTATATCAACAGCTGCCACCTGATGACAAACCACATCAACTGCTTGTTGTGAATATGCCATATGGCTACTGCTGATATAGCCACTTGGTTTTAGGTGTTGCAAGCGTGTCTGCTATTTTTCACGACTACTTGGAACAACTAGCACAGCGTGTTCCTCATTGTATCTATTACCTTGATGACTTTGTATTAGCAGTCCCACCCTCAAGGGCCACCTTTGCAACCTTTGTCTGTTGTTTTGGATCTTGAGTGATTTTGGAATTTCTCCAATTTGGAAAAGTCTCAGTTCTACTAACCCTCTATAGAATACCTCCCATAAAGGGATCTAGCCAATTGACAGCCACATAGTGACTATCGCAGCCCTCCTGCACCCTTCAAGTGTGACTGAGTTCCAAGCAATCTTGGACAAACTCGTCCACTACCACAAGTTCCTTCCACAGACAGTTTCAATTTTCTATCCTCTAAATCAATCGTTTAATAAATATGTGGCATTTGAGTGGACACCAGCCTGCGACCGTGCATTCAAGACAATGAAAAAGAGTTTGCGTTCCAACCCATGTTTGGCCACCTATCTGCTGGGGCTCCTGTTTCTGGCTGCGATGGATGCATCACATTACGGCACGGGGAGCATATTGTCCCAACGTTGTGCTGAAGGTTCAGAACAGTCCATTGCTTTTGCATCAAAGGGGTTTAATGATGCACAGAAGAATTATGCCGTAATAGAGAAGGAGCTCTTCCTATTATCTACACTATTGAGAAATTTACTGTGATCCTATATGGTATTAACTCTCATTTGGTAACTGATAACAAGCTATTAGTGTCTCTTTTTGGTTCCACAGCACACTTGCTGGACAAGACAGCACTTAGACTGCAATGATGGACCCTGTTCCTGAGCAGGTAAAATTATGAAAGTCACTTCTGTCCCACAGCTCCACATTCAAATACAGATGCTCTTTCACATTTGCCGAGGGGACTCAATCCTTGTTCTTATCAAGTTCTTTGTTTTCATCTCAATGAGGAAGCTCACTGGATGTCCCAATTACCATTTCCCGCATCCTTCAAGCGATCAATGATGACCCCGTCCTTTGTTGGGTGTGCCGATACGTTCTGCAGGGTGGCCCGACCAGCGTTTAGCATGTGTGTCGCATCCCATCTGCAATTATTTTTTGTTATGACACAAACTTACTATCATTGATGGTGTTATTTTTTGTCCACAGAAAATGCTGTTCCCTGGGTGGCCGGGCCAAGCAGCATCTCTCCAGCACAATATTCTTTGACTTCTGCACCAGGATCATTGGCCCATCTCACTAACAAAGATGCTGGCTCCTCCTCATGTGTATTGGTCCAGCAGAGACCAGAAGATAGATAACTTAATTCCTGCCTGCTCTAACTGAGCAGGTAATCAGGCTGCTCCCAAGCAAATATAGTGTTAAGAAGTTGATAATGACAAGGTATTGGCAGTGTTTCTAATTCAACTTCAGCTCAAACTCCAGAAGCAGTTGCAAGCATTTTGCAGAAAATTACTACAAGCCAAAAAAATCTCAGGTGGCTTTTGCAAAAGATAGCAGTTAAATGTACTTCTTCTGAATCTGTGTCTAAATGTTTACACCTGAAACCTTACCACATTTCAAGTGTTCGAGCATAGCTTGCAATTTGTTGTAACACACAATATAGAGAACACCAGTAAACAGACAGTCACTTTAATAAATGAAACACAATTGCAACCGACACAGAGTTGCTGTACAGTGAGTGCTAGGTCACTGCTGAGTTAACAAGACAAGATCAGTGAATGGAGTGTAGTCATAAGTTGCATAGAATTTTTTTAAATTAATAAGAGTGTTCTCCACTCTGGCGTTAAATGGCCAAATCATAGTTATCTCCAGATGGTGGCAGTGGGCAGTGGTTGAATATGCCACTCGGGAGGTGCAGCAGTCCATAGTGTCTGAAGGTGCCAGTTACTGGCATCTGAGCTTTGCTGCCATGTGTTGGTTCGGGTTGATCATCAGAAAATGCAAATGTGTTCATGTTGATTTCTTTGGCTCCTTCTTGCATTCCTACTGGTTGGTGGTCATCAACACCTACTCCTGGTTCCTGTAAGCTGTCAACTGCCACTCCATGCGGCAGAGGCAACAGTACAAGCTCCTCACGTGGATATTCTGCATCAAAGTGCTATCCTGGGACAACAGTCCTCAATTCATCTCTCAAGACTTTTCATGATTCCCATGCTCACAGTGGTACATGCTATATGTGTTCACCCCATTCCACCACGAGTTGGCAGGGAAGGCAGGAGGGAATGTCTTGTCCACTCATTTAAGACACAGATGAAGAAGTACACTAGTGACACTCTGGTGGGTGAAGCCCCTCATGTTTATATAGTTTGTACAGGTCTATGCCTATTTGCAAGAAAAATCTGGTAGAACTCCTGCATGGCCACCAGCAACAGATGGTGCAGGGAAGGGCCCATCCAGCAACTTCCAATTACCAAACTTTTCTCCTCTCCTCCACCTCCAGAAACTGTGTAATAAGTAATTTCCTCATATTGTTTCTATCAAATAGGAGTAATGTCACACTAACAGAAGTTCATCACAGCAATGTTAAGAATGCTGTATCCTGCCTCATAGTGAAGGCAACAAGAAAGAAGAATTATGTCATTTACTTTATTCTTTAAATGTAACAATCTATCATCAATCTCGAAGCACTATTGCAACTGTTTTACCTGCAACTCTGCAACAAGGCAGAGAACAATGGTTCACATCTTTAGAAGCTGATGAAATAGGATACTGAGAACCATCATGACACATGTTGCTTGGATGACCGATGTCCAAGACCGTCAGACATAACCACTCGGCACTGAAATCCAGCAACACATGCAGGCATGCCATCTATGAAGAAAACTCTACCATTCTGTCCAGAACCCCACACATCAGCCCCATTCCGTTTTGCTCCCTGTGTTTCAGGGAAGAAATGGGTTGATGCAGATGGTCAACAAATAGCATCCACCACTGGAACCCACAAATATTGGGATAATGAATGATCTTTCAGTGGTGTCACCGCCACACACCACACTTGCTAGGTGGTAGCCTTTAAATCGGCCGCGGTCCGTTAGTATCCGTCGGACCCGTGTGTCGCCACTATCAGTGATTGCAGACCGAGTGCTGCCACATGGCAGGTCTAGTCTAGAGAGACTCCCTAGCACTCGCCCCAGTTGTACACCCGACTCTGCTAGCGATGGTTCACTGTCTACATATGCTCTCATTTGCAGAGACGACAGTTTAGCATGCCTTCAACTACGTCATTTGCTACAACCTAGCAAGACGCCATATTCAGTTACTATAATTACTATCTTCAAGAATGAATTCTGAACAGATAATATTGTGAATCATGTACCGTCAAGAGCGACGATCATCATTAATGCATTAAAGTTAAGTATCAAACTAATTACGTCTGCTTTCTGAATTCTCATTCCTTGTCATGTTCCAGACCTCATGTCAGTATAGTTCTTCCCTCCTAAAACCAGCCTGCATGAGCTAAAATGTGTGCAGTTCGGCCTCCACTCATAGCACAGTGCTGGCTCTTCTGCTAACACAAAATTGGCGATGAGTAGTAAAAACGGTGTTCTTAACTATACTGGCATCTGTCGTTGAGACTGCCCTGATTTCATTGTGTAATGGCTTCGCCACAATCTCCAGATGTACTGTCTGAATTTTATCGCTTACAGAATCAACAGACGCAGGCATTACTGGATGCCCTTGGACAGCTTGTCTAGGGTCAACGTGCAATGCAAAACGATGCGGCAGCCGCCGCTCCACCGCTAATGCAGCCACAACACGCAGTTGCACCGACCTTCAGATCTTCTGATGCTGCACTGGAAAGCTGGACGGAGTGGTCACGCCAATTTGGATTCCATCTCGCCGCCTACAGAATTCAAGGTAACGAGCGGCAGCCTTTTCTTTTGTCGTCCGCCGGTGTGCAAACCTACCATGTGATAGTCAAATTATTTCCCCGGCGCGATGTAGCAACTTGGTCCTACAAAGAAATTTTGTCTGCATTAGATGTACATTTCAACCGATCAGTCAATGTAGTTGCGAAACGGTATACCTTCTTTCGTACAAAACGTACGGCAGGTCAGACTAATTGGGAGTGGGTTGCAACCTTGCAAGGCCTTACTAGGGATTGTGCTTTTGAGTGTCAATGTGGGCTCCCATATTCGGATACTAGGGTACATGAAGCAATTGCACAGAACGTTTCTGATGTTCATATACGGGAACAGATTTTGAAACTAGTCAATCCCTCCCTTCAACAAGTGATGGACATACTGGATCGGCAGGACACACTTGACTTTGCTCAGGAATCATTTGACACTTCGCCAGCCGTATGTCAGGTTAACTGGTCCGCCGCGCGAGCTGCACGGAGCAGTAAACAGCCCTCGCGCCCGGCCGCGCCGCTGCTGCCAGGCTCTCCGCCACGTGTGCCGCACCGGCAAGAGAATGCAGTGCTCAAATCATGCCCACGGTGCGCTAATAAACATTCGCGTGAGAATTGCCCGTCATGCCAAGCTCTTTGCTTTTACTGTAATAAAACAGGACATGTTCAGGGTGTTTGCCAGAAAAAGCTCAGATCGGAAACTCCAAACCATTCCAGGCCCTTTGCTTCGCGCCAGAATCGGAGTCGAACCAAGGATACTCAGGCTCGCGAAACTTCGCCCATGGAGATTCATGTAGTTCATTCCACTCCACAAAGTGCCACTCTCTCTAACAGTGACTGTGTTCGTCCCACAAATAGTGTGCGTCGACATCGCTGGAACTCCCGTCAAGTCGCAAGTGGTTTTGTATCAGTGTCAGTTCACGTTGCATGAGACAGTTGCTCTTGTCGTCAGCAGGACAATAAACTTTTTGTAGACTTGGACATTAACAGCAAAGTGATACCATTCCAGCTTGATACCGGAGCTGCAGTTCCACAGATCAATCAAGACACTTACAAACTGCTCGGCACATCTCCGTTGCATGCCGCAAATGTTAAGTTAACTAGCTATTCAGGTCAAGAGATCCCTGCGTTAGGACAGTGCAGCCTTCTTGCAACATACAAAGGACAAACAAAACTTGTGTCATTTTACGTCCTTCGTTCTTCTTCTGCAGTGAACTTGTTTGGTTTCGATTCATTTCAGTTGTTTAACTTGTCTATAGTAATCAGGTCCTATCAGTGAACCAGACTGTGCCTTCAGACAGTGTTTTTCGTCTATGTGAAGAATTTGCAGACATTTTTGCACCGAACCTCAGTTTCACTAAGAACTATAAAGCACATTTGGAACTGAAAGTAAATGCGCAACCGAAATTTATCAGAGCGCGCAATGTTCCCCACGCATTGCGTGATGAGGTCGCAAAAACATTACACGATTTGGAATCACAAGGTGTAATTGAACGTGTGCAGGTTTCTCTCTGGGCATCACCCTTAGAAATTTTGCCAAAGCCTTCGGGAAAATTGAGACTTTGTGTGGACTTCAAGGCAACAGTGAATCCACAACCAGTGATTTCAACTTTTCCTTTACCCTGCCCGGAAGATCTTTTCGACAAACTGTGCCCAGGCACATCTTTTTCAAAGGTGGACCTAGCAGAAGTGTACTTGCAAATACCGGTGGACAAAGAATCCCAGCGCGTATTGGTGGTTAACACGCATCTTGGTTTGTATCAATTCAAACGACTACCATTTAGGTGTGAATTGTTTCAACAATATCTACAAACTGTTTGTGCATCGATCCCTACTGCAGCAAACTACGAGGGTTGTTTTTTAAGTAAGGGCCGTTTTTATTTTAAAAAAAAGATACAAATACTTTTGTAAAAAAACTTATTTTCTGATTCTGCATAGTTTTACCTATTTTTCTACATAGTTGCCTTGTTTATTTAAGCACTTGTCATACCGTACAACAAAGTTTTTAATTCCCTCTTCAAAGAATTCGGCTGCCTGCTCCGACAGCCAAGAGTTCACGGCCGCTTTCACTTCATCATCGTCATTGAAGCGCTGCCCGCCAAGATGGTGTTTCAGGTACCGGAAAAGGTGAAAATCGCTAGGAGCAAGGTCGGGGCTGTATGGTGCATGGTCCAAAACTTCCCAGCCAAAAGAATCAATCAAATTCCGAGTCTTTTGAGAGGTGTGAGGCCTAGGAATTGCTCTGCGGAGCCTCTTTACAGTTGCACAGTAGGCATCTGAGTTGATTGTCGTTCCTTGTGGCATAAAGTCCACTAGCAAAACACTGCGCCGGTCCCAGAACACAGTTGCCATAATCTTGCGCTGTGACAGCGTCTGTTTGGCTTTGACCTTGATGGGTGAGGTTGTGTGTCGCCATTCCATCGATTGTCGCTTGCTTTTGGGAGTGATATGGGATACCCATGTTTCATCTCCAGTGACAATTTGACTCAACATATCATCCCCTTCTTCCTCATAACGAATCAAAAAGTCCAATGAAGTGGCAAATCTCTTCCCTTTGTGATCCTCTGTGAGGAGTCTGGGTACCCACCGAGAACACAGTTTCTTAAAGTTTAGGTTTTCAGACACAATTTTGTACAAAACCGATCTTGAAACTTGTGGAAATTCCAAAGAAAGAGTAGAAATTGTGAATCTTCTGTCCTCACGAATCTTTGTTTCGACTGCAGCCACCAAATCATCAGTGATCACAGAGGCCCGGCCTGAGCGTTCTTCGTCATGGACGTTTTGACGGCCATTTTTAAACTCTCTAACCCATTGATGCACTTTACCTTCACTCACTGGATTCAAGCCATAAACTTCTGTTAACTGACGATGAATTTCTGCAGCTGATAGGCTTCTCGTGGTCAAAAAACGTATCACTGACCGTATCTCACACGCGGCAGGCGATTCAATAATCGTAAACATTATAAAGTAGCACAGCGATGCGTACACATCAGCTACAGAGCTGCAACTTGCATCAGTGTGAACGGGAAGGATGCCGGCAAGTGGCGCAGTGGCTTGTTGCGGCGTCCGCACGAACTACGGGACTATACACGCGAACGGCCCTTACTTAAAAAACAACCCTCGTATCTGGACGATATTGTGATCTCCGGAAAGACGGAAGAAGAACATTTAGCCAATCTCTGAACATTATTTCAGGTCTTGCGACAAAATGGTCTTCTTACGGAAGGACAAATGTGTGTTTTTTGCTAGTGACTTGCCATACCTGGGACATGTACTCAATGGCCAAGGCATACATCCCAGTCCCACGCACCTAGTGCCATACAAGACTTGCCTTCGCCGCAGAATTTGAAGCAGCTACAGAGTGTGCTGGGAAAAATCAAGTATTATCACAGATATCTGCCGCATGCCTCTTCCATTTCAGCTCCGCTTCATCGCTTACGCGGTAAAGGTGTTCTGTCGTCTGGACGATGGAATGCGAACGCGCCTTTCGCCGGTTGAAATCGGCGTTGCTTTCCAATACTTGCCTTATGCCATTTGATCCCCAAAAGCCCCTTTTGTTGATGGTGGATGCATCGGATTTCGGGATCGTTGCTGTGCTTGGGTACAAAGATGGCTCACACTATCGCCCTATTGCTTGTGTGTCCAAATTGCTCTCGGCTGCGCAAAGAAATTATTCACAGATCAAGAAAGAAGCATTGGCTCTCATATTTGGTGTTACAAAGTTTCATGACTTCTTGTATGGTCGTCACTTTACCATAATCACAGACCACAAACCTTTGACATCGCTTTTTCATCCGAACAAGTCTGTGCCTCCACATACAGCGCAGAACTTCATTCGCTGGTCTATTTTTCTCTCGCAGTACTGCTACGATATCTTGTATCCGTCCACTGTTAAGCACGGAAACGCCGATGCGTCTTCCTGTTTGCCTGTTGCTCAATTCGATTCCTCTAAACTTGCTTGCATGTTCATTGATTTGGAAACCGATGATGTGGTTGAATCATTTCTGATTGATTTTCGTTGTGTAGCTACAGCCACAAATGCCGCCCCTGTCCTTGCTACCATTCTGCGTTTTGTTGCTACGCAATGGCCCTTGTCAAAGTCACGGATCGGGGACCCGTTGGTTCGCTGATTTTTTGCTCACAAGGGGAGACTTTTTCTTCGACGTGGTGTTTTGCTGTTGCGTTCTGATAATGATCAGTCCAGGGTCGTGGTACCAAGTTCGTTACAGTCCTCTGTCCTAAAGCTTCTCCACCATGGACGTTGGGATATAGTGAGAACGAAACAACTTGCTCGTCAGCACTGTACTTGGTTCGGAATCGATGCCGCGATTATGAGTATGTGCTCTTCTTGCATGGTGTGTGCCGAACAACAATCAGCACGACTGCGGAAATTCTTTGCATGGCCAAAAGCCACTTTCCCTTGGCAACGCTTACACATCAATTTTGCTGGTCCATTCTGCAATGCTCAATAGTTGGTTGTGATAGATTCATTCAGTAAATTTCCTTTTGTTGTCTGGCTGTCTTCCACGACATCATCTGCCACCATCCAAGCGTTATCTGCTATCTTTTGCGTTGAAGGTCTTCCACAGACAATTGTTTGCGACAATGGCCCACAATTCCGGTCCGCAGAATTTCAGTCATTCTGCAAGGCCAATGGTATTCAACATGTGACGTCTGTGCCATTTTCGCCACAGACAAACGGTGCCGCTCAACAATTGGTCAGGACTTTCAAGTCACAGATGTTGAAGTTGAAAGAGTCGCATTCTTGGGAGGACGTGTTATTGCTCTTTTTGTCCTCGTATCGCTCTCAGCCCCGAGATGGTCTCCTTGCTATTGCTACATCTGCCGCATCAGGTTCCTGTGTGGCGGCAGACACCTGTGTTTGCCCCAGTCGACGTTGTCTACTATCGCCACTATCGAGGTTCACGGCGTTGGCTCGAAGGGAGCATTCTTCGCTGCCTCGGACGCGCTATATATCTGGTTTTGGGGGCCTCTGGTGAGGAGCGCCGGCATCTCAATCAGCTGCACCTCTGTTGTCGCACAGGATCTGCCGCTCGCCATCTGCTTTCAGCGACAGTGCCGTCTGGTCAGCGTCCCACGAACCCATCTACTGGCTCGCCTCAGCCCCAGGTGTTACCGACGCTGCATTCCATTTTGCCCCATGGCGACGCGCTGCCGCCTGTTCTCTCACCGGTGACGCCCGCAGTGGACATTTCACTGCAGCCGGGTGCCCCCCTGGATCATACGCCGCCGATTGCTCCCCGTGACCAGTTGTCCTCCGACATAGAACTCTTGCCCGCTTTAGACCATATGTCGTCTTCGCCCGTCGGGTGCCCCGGCCCGATGGAGGTCGCCCCTCTTGTCTCTCTACGGGCGCATACACCGCATGTTGGTGTGCACCCTGGAGTAGGTTTTCAGGTGTTCCCTAGCTCCCCGCAGTCCGAATGGCAGGGTGCGGGTGGCACAGCATTGCCTGTTGTTCGGCACCCCACCTCATCGCATACGTCAACATGGGGTCCTCCCCACGGCGGGCGGAGGGCTTATACTACAACTGTACGCCAATTTGCGGGGGAGGAATGTGGTGTCACCACCAGACACCACACTTGCTATGTGGTAGCCTTTAAATCAGCCGTGGTCCATTAGTATCCGTCGAACCCGTGTGTCGCCACTATCACTGATTGCAGACCGAGTGCCGCCACATGGCAGGTCTAGTCTAGAGAGACTCTCTAGCACTCGCCCCAGTTGTACACCCTACTTTGCTTGCGATGGTTCACTGTCTACATATGCTCTCATTTGCAGAGACGACAGTTTAGCATAGTCTTCAGCTACGTCATTTGCTACGACTTAGCAAGGTGCCATATTCAGTTACTATAGTTACTATCTTCAAGAATTTATTCTGAACAGATAATATTGTGAATCATGTACTGTCAAGAGTGACGTTCATCATTAATGGATTAAAGTTAAGTATCAAACTAATTACGTCCGCTTTCTGAATTCTCATTCCTTGTCATGTTCCAGACCTCACGTCAGTATAGTTCTTCCCTCCTCACACCAGCCTGCGTGAGCTAAAACACGTGCATTTCGGCCCCCACTCGTAGCACGGTGTTGGCTCTTCTGCTAACACAAAAGTTTCTCTACTGAAAGCTTATTAGCCCTCCTGTATTGAGGGTGGGAGGGAGATGGCAGGAAGGAGAATGATAAGCCACAGGCAATACTGGGTCATTCTGGGAGAAACACATAAGCCCACAAAGGCCACAGGAATTAAAACATCCAATTTCAATGATCAGCCAATTTATGAAGCAAGGTTTCCAGACTGATATCAACACTGGAGAGAATGTTAGTGCATCATTTTCTAGAATCACAGCACAGAACACTGCTCACTTTGTCATCCACTTGCTCCTAACACCACACTGTGTACCTCTTCTCCATGTTGTTTTTCCAGCTTTTTTTGCAGCTAGGTGCCAGCAGCCATACCACTACCTTTGTGCTGGATTTCTCTATACCTGCACCCCAACAGACTCAAACCTTGGGAGAAGGAATGCCTGATGACACATAACCAGCCACTGGCACACTCCTCAATGCTATCCAGCTAATAGCCTGAATCAGTAGCCTTTCAGTGCAGTAATTTTGGCCACAATGCCTGCTGTCTAATAAATGATTTATGGCAAATACCATATTTTGCAGAACAAAATATTGATATTCACATACTGATATAACACATCAATAGATTGACGATACTGATTTATCTCCCATATCTAGATATCAGCTAGTTTCATAATTCTCATTTCTACATACCTTTACAATCAAAACAACAAAACACAGATTCATTAGTATTTCTAGCACCACAGCTATGCAATACCTCTCATATCTGTAAGGTTAGTACCTATTATTTTATGATTTTATTTTGATTTTGAAACAATCTTGATATATCAAATATAGCACACTTATTTGTCTATTAGTTGGTGAAATGATATATTAAATACATTTTTGATCTCTGACCGAGCCTGGCAGACCATCCCATAAAGCTTGCTTACAAAGTTTCACGAACCACTGTTAAGTGAGATATCTAGGAATATACTATAGACTATAGCCTCCTATGTATTGCTCCTGCAGGGACCATGATGTCAAGGTTATATTAATTACCATGAGCACAGAGGCGTTCATGCTTCCTGTTCTGCATATGTGATAGATGGAAAGAAACCCTAATGTGTAGTACAATGGAAAGTACCCTCTGCCATGCACTTCTCTGCATAGTGATGCATTGCTTCTAATAGAGATGTGTGGAGATTTCACAAAGTGGTTCTTTTTTTTTTTTTTTATTTAGAGATGTAAAAAAATCTCAGCTGTGCGTACCAGATATTTCATGTTTTAACAAGAAAGTACTTGAGTTTTGTTGTGATTTCTGTCCCAGCTAAAAGGTTATGTTGAAAGTCAGACGGCACCACAACTCAAAAAAGAAATAAGACTGTGGTAAGCTCTTATCAAAGCTTTTTAAAAATTTTTACTTACTTATTTATTTTTTGAATGCTTTTCTTCAAAAATATTTAAGCAAGCATATGTCAATTTTTACTGCAAATCATACATAACATATGCATAACAATGTTCTATGTAACCTACAGTTTCTCATGTGCGAAAAGTTAGCCTTTGGTGTGTGTGTGTGTGTGTGTGTGTGAAAGGGTTCTATTCTTGATCTGACAATTTTTTGTTAGTATCTAAATTGACAACACTTTTTAAGATCATTTCTAAACACTGAACTTGAATATTAAGTATAGCTTTAAGATCTGTTAATGTTTCTGCTCTTTCAATTGAGAAAAGTTTTCTCTCTGGTCTCTGTAAACATAGATTTAGCATAATTAACCAGCTCCAAAATATTCTTTTAAATTTAATAGCAACAAAAATGTTAAAACTATTTTTTTTTTAATAGAAATAAGTTTATCGATAATATGCCTAAATCAATGATGACAGACTGCTGACAGAATAAATTTAAATAATAAGTTCCCTGATTCAAACCTAACAACTTTTTTAAAATAATCACTCTTTATGAAGTTTTGAAAATCCAATATATTGAAAAGACATTTGAAATATCAATAGTATCAGTATCACTCAGATGAGTTATTGAATAGTCAATATATGGGTAGAGACCAATCACCTAATAGTAGAAGCGTTGTCATTGATAGGCACAAAAAAAAAAAAAAAAAAAAAAAAAAATGGAGAAGAAGAGGAAAGAATGAAAACTTGCTAGCTGTCGGAAAAATTCTGCAGAAACAATGTGTCAGCTGAACACACAATACCATGACTGCAGTGCTTTAGGTGGACTGAGATGAGGGGTTCTGTTGGGTCAGTAGGGTGGAGGAAGAAAGAGTGTCTTCATTCGTAAAACTGCTCTTATATTACCTAATGACACTTATATAATTTCAATAGTTTGGATTTCAGAGAAGTGATACTGTATGAACCACTGTGCATAGTGATAAAATATCTCTTCCAATACTCCAGTTAACACCAAAGTTTATTTCCTACATTATGCAGAGTCCATGTCCATTTTATTTCTATCTTTCATAGTAAATAAAATAAATGTGTTACTGATGTCAGCTTCTGAATTATTTGCAATAAAGATATCAAGTGCAAACAGAGAGTACAAGGAAGGTTTTGTGATAGTGATCTGTTTTATTTTGTCTTTTCAAAATAATTTTTACTAATCTCAGTAAATCTCTACATTTTCAATACCACTCACAAAAAAATGTTTTACATATTTTATGGTGCTGCCAATGACAGAGGTTGTTTAGTACAGAAAATGAGAATCTGTCAGTCAAGTATTTATTTTGGGAGCCAAGTAAAATCAAATGGGACAAGATAAGGGCTATGGAGCCAATACTGCTGAATATTTACAACAATTTTTAATAGACACATAGCTGGGAGCAAACCTGATCTTGGAGTAATTTTTTGCACCTTAGCTATTTGCAACATGTTTTATTTTCTTTCCTCTTTACTGAATATTGAGCATTAAACATGTAAGCATTTGTCTAATGGAAAAGTCAGCAATGTCTTCTCAACAGACCAGATTTGCAAAAACTATTTCTTCTTCTGTTGCTTTCATGGAATAATATAGCTATGAAACTATGCACTCTTCAGCTCAATTGAAACAGTGCTATTAATGTAGTCAGAAGTAATACTACTAAACTTTTTTCATACAAAAAACCTCAATGTGCCAGCTGCTCACATCCAGGGTTGTGTTGTACCCACAAAAAAATATCCACCATTACAAAGTATACATATTCGCAATACACAGCCATACAGACACCCAAGAGCACACTTGCCGCGTGTCTATGTGGTCGTGCGTGTGACTGTGTGCATTTTCACTAGAAAAAGGGCAAGAGCTCAAAAGCTTGTGTGACTGCTTGTTTCCTGTTGCATGGTACTGTGATCCATGCAGCAATCCACTATAGGTGAGATGTTGCCTTTCCCTTATTATACATATTAGTCCAACTAGGAATTTCCATAGCTGTTACTCCTCATTCTAATGTTGTCTTGTAAACTGCAGGAACAGGCAGTCTTAACAATCTTCTAATTGATGTTATGTTTGAATCTGCCGTCCTTCACCAGTTTCCGAAATGCGCTGATATCCTCATTACCCACCAGCGAAGTTTAATGAAATCATCTGTATAAGGCACAGCAGTGTAGACAGTCTTTTCCAAGCTATGGAGATATAGCCTCAAAATACTGACACACTGTCAGACATTGAGAAAAATGGCACTGTGACATTACTGATTACTCTTATTCCTTTTACAGTGACCTCTCTTCATGTTAACTCACCCAATCTACAGGAAGACTGACAAAAGAAGCTTATGCTCTTAACTACAATACACATATATGCAGGTCTAAATTGTAAAGAAGTGGGTTGATACAATTCGACCTAGAGTCTCAAGTCGTTTTTCATCTGAAACACAATTTCATAACACTGAATTTATTTACCACTTATGACAGGCAATTAAATTAATATTTGTGAATTAAGTATCCTCAAGTGCACCTATCGCATTAATTCTCTATGAAATTCTGAGCCAACAAGTCTACCACAAAAAACACCTGTGGTCAAATTAATATTCAACCTCAATACAGCCATTTCTCTCAATTTTACTACCACTGTGTAATTAAAATCAGAAATCACAGAAATCAAATGTCCAAGTACATATTCATTTGTAATATAACAATGAAAGAACTATATTGACAGTCCAAATAATTTCTCATTACTAGTCTTAAAGATATTTAGTGTGAAGTGCAATATCTTGATGCCTGGAGAAATGCAGTTATGACAACAGTGTGAATAGTGTGAGAGAACTGCACACATTCCAATTCTTACTGTAGTCTAGTCAGTGGAAGTTGCTGAAACGTCAAGGGTAAGAAACAGCTAATCTGACTTTTTTCAATTGCTTCACTTTGTGATGTAATATGCCTACAAAAATTGGCTACGGTTATTGGCAGTCATGCTGCAAAACCGCATAACTATTTGGTACGCTGCTTCTGACACACTGTAACCCCTTCATTATTCGGCATGCCAGTTGAGTTCTATGGTTGTGAATTAAATTATTCAAAAAATTAAAGTAACCTACAACTTTATTATGCCAATGCATGTTTTGGGTTGTCACCCATCCATAATCGGCATAATACAGTTGTATATTCATTGTTATTTTGTTTATGTCAACTGATTTTTGGTACCACATTTTTGCATGCTGTATATTTACATCTAATTTACATTAAGGTGAACATAATTTAACTTGGTATCCTGTAGATTTTTGATACAATGATACGTATAAATCATACACACTTTCAAAAATATTGGTATTCTGTTGCAGCGCAACATTAACCATTTGGCTAACTTGTGCATTTTGAAATTACAAGTTTGTGTAGGTTTGGAAACTACTTCTGATGTCAATCATGTTACTGGCCTTAATAGTGATGATCTCCAAACCTGATACAAGACTCAGTATGAATTAAAAACTGAAGCTACTTTTGGTGTCATTCATTGCCTAGTATACAATACATGTACTGTAAGAACTATAATTTGCTTATTGTTCAGGCAAACTATTGCCTATTCAGATTAGAAGAGTGATGAGGAGTTGGATAGCAGAAACAGAAGATTTACACACAGTATGAATGACACAAAAAAATTACACACATTAATGATACCTATTTAATACAGTGGTGGTCCACCTTTGGAATGCAATACAGCACTTATTCTGCATGACATGGATTTGATATGTGGTTGATAAGTTTCTAGGGATATGTTTCATCACATGCCTATGCACAGGTCACATAATTCCCATAAATTATGAACTGGTAGTTTGCAGACACAGAGCTGACACTGAACAGCATTGCAATTGTGTTCCATTTGATTCAGATGATACAAATTCAGTGACCAAGAGAGCAATGTGACTTCACTCTCATGCTCCTCAACCACTGTAAATGATTCTGGCCTCGTGGCATGGACACTTATTCTGTTGGAAGATCCCATCTCCGTCAGGGAAGGCATCAAGCATGAAAGGATGCTGATAGTCTGCAATAATGTTCACATAGTCTGCAGCAGTCATGGTGCTTTTATTACCACAGGTTCCACAGAAGCCCAGGTGAATGTTCACTACAGCATAGTACTGATCCCATTGGGCTGTACCTGTGACGCAGGCCATATTTCAAGCAGACATTAACCTGCATGACTGCATATCTGGACATGACCATCAACTTGATGTAATAAGAAATGTGGTTCATCCAACCAGGCAACATGTTACCATTTATACAAGGTTCATCCTCAGAGCTCCTTTGTCTCATACAATCGTAATTGATGATGTCACTGGGTCAACATGGGATCACATACAAGTCATCTGCTGTGGAGCCCCAAGTTCAACAATGTGCGTTAAATGGTGTGCTCCAAAACATTTGCACCAACATTGTACTCAGTCATCAGATCTGCCACAGATTGTCACCTATCATGCTTTATAAAGCGGGGAAGTTTCCAACTTCATCATGTGATGAAGTCTAGACGTCCAAAACTTTGTCACCTACTTGTGGTTTCACTGTCCTTCTACCATTTTCCAAAGATACTTGCGACAACAGAACATGAATAGCCAACCAACTTCTGTGATACCCAATTGCCATTGCTACATTATTCCAAATAAATATCAATATTCTGGCTTTGAGATCATCCAGTCATATATGTAAACCATGCCATATTACATGTATATTTTTTATGACAATTTAGTTATCATTCTGTTAGTGCTATCCAATCTGTAATTGCTCCACTAGTTGAATAACCATTTAAAGTCTGCCTTAAAATTTGCTGTGTCTTAATTTAAAATATGCCCTTTTTTATATCATTCATCCTAGATGCTAATGTTTAATTTGTGCTTACTAAAAGCCATTGCTCCACCAATCTGAATAAGCAAAAGTTTGCCTATAAAATAAGCAAGCCCTAGTCATTATATTTCACACACACTACGGGGGGTGTTTGAAAAGTCTGTGCCAAGCCCGAGAGATGGCACCACCGGCACGTATCGAGGTCATGTTTAGTTAGTTGCACCTTTGGAAAGAACACACACCAAGTTTCAGCCATATTGGTCTATGTATTTGTGTGACTCAAGGAAGTTGAGTGATTGTCAAAAAATGGACAAAAAAGAATTTCGTGTGGAGATTAAATATTACTTTATGAAAGGCAAAACGCCTCAGGAGACTAAAGAGAAGCTTGATAAACATTACAATGACTCTGCACCTTCGATTAGAGCAGTTTATAAGTGGTTTCAAAATTTTCGGTGTGGCCATATGGGCACAAGTGATGCTGAACGTTCTGGACACTGTGGAGGTTACGATTCCAGAGATCATTGATAAAAATCCATGATATGATGATGGATGACAGTAGAGTTAAGGTGCTTGAGATTGCTAGTGCTGTGGGAATCTCAAATGAATGGGTACATAATATTTTGCATAAACATTTGGATATAAGAAAGATATCCACAACATGAGTTCCACAATTACTCACACTTGACCAAAAACAGAATCGTGCGAAGTGTTTCAAGGATGGTTTGCAGCTGTTCAGGAAGAATCTGCAGAACTTTAAGCGTCGTTTCATCACTGTGGATGAAACATGGATGCATTACTATACTCCTGAGACCAAAAAACAATCTAAACAGTGGATTAACAAGGGAGAATCTGCACCAAAAAAGGCTAAGAGCATTCCTTCGGCCAGAAAGGTTATGGCGACTGTCTTTTGGGATTCGCAAGGGATAATCCTCATGGACTATCTGGAAAAGGGGAAAACTATTACAGGTGCATATCATTCATTGTTATTGGACCGTTTGAAAACCGAGCTGAAAAAAAAAAAAAAAAAAAAAAAAAGACACACACAGCGACTGGACCGCAAAAAAAGTCCTTTACCATCACACAATGCACCAGCACACACCTCAGCAGTTGTGGCCACAAAATTATTGGAAATAGGATTCCAACTCATCTCACATCCCCCCTATTCTCCAGACTTGGCTCCCTCGGACTACTATTTGTTCCCTAATTTGAAGAAATGGCAGGTGGGACAAAGGTTTTATTCAAACGAGGAGGTGATTGCAGCAACTAATAGCTATTTTGCAGACTTGGACAATTCCTATTATTCGGAAGGGATCAACAAATTAGAACAGCATTGAATGAAGTGTATAAGTCTAAAAGGAGACTATGTTGAAAAATAAAAAAGGTTTACCCCAAATCATGAGTAGCTTTTGTTTTTGCACGGACTTTTCAAATGCCCTTCATATGTTATGTAATGAATATGACACAATCTGTAGTTAATTTTTTCATTTATACAGGGACTTGGATCAGGTTTCAAGCTCAGCACCATTAAGTAAAAGAAATACAATGGAAATAAATGGTTGTAGCTCCATCATAAGTTGCATCTGTGTCCAAAACTAGTCACCATCAAGAAATAAAAAATAGATTATTCTCAATGCAACTTATGATGGAGCTATAACCATTTATTTCAATTGCAAGACAAGCTGCAGACCTACTTTCACCTGCAGCATGCTGCAAGTTTGTGAATACAACTGACTTTGGAAACTGTATCTGAACATGCAAGAAAATTGTAATTTGATTTTAAGTGAAATTTATGACACACAAACAGTTGCATAAGTTAGTCACATGGCAAATGTCATGCAACAAGTGTGTTTAAAAGTGTGTGTGATATAAACACAGCTGCAGCACTGAAACTTCAGCAAACATAAACAGAATAATAATGAATATGTATTATGGAAACTGATGATGGGTGAAAACCTGAAAAGTATTTTGGCATAAGTGAATTAAAAAAAAAAGTGACCAACAGCTATACATTTTCAAGTAATCCTTTCTGAGTTTCATAATGTAAACAGTTTAGGGGTGGAGGAGACCACTCACAAAATAGCAGATGTGTTGAGCTGTTGACAGGCACATAAGAATGAGAAAGAAAACTTGCTGGCTAATAGAATAAATTCTTTGTTGAGCTAGAATACAAATACATACGACATGTTTCGTGCATGTATTTGTACTGTAGCTCGACAAAGGATTTATTCTGAAAGCTAGCAAGTTTTCTTTCTCTTCTGCGTGTGCCTGTCAACAACTCAATGCTTCTGCCATTCAGTGACTGGTCTCCTTCATTCCTAAATTATTTATATACTACCTGAAGTTCCTCAGTTTCATACTTAAGTGATCATATGAGTTTACAGAGCTTGAAAAAAAATGCCAAGACTTTATTTTACTCCAGTTCACAATGTGCATATTACAGTTCTTTTCATGTGAAAAACACCACAGCTTTCTGCTGATAGGACTCTGATTCAATCTTTGATGTGCAACTTGCTTGTCTTTCATTGCTAAAAGATGTTGCACATGACACCAAAGAACTGCTAGTCTTTCATTAAGTCTCGTCTTGTTTAAATATATTTCTTATGCTGTACCATGCTAAACTGTGTCAATACCTGAGTTCAGATCATACACATATTTTCCTGGCAACAAGAGCCTCTGAAGTATTAATATGCATCTGACGTAAATAAGCTCTTTAGCACTGTTTGTAATTAAATCTCTTAAAACAATAAATGGTTAGCAGATTTACTTTATTAGCTATGAGAAAGCACCACAGTTACAGAGCTCAAAAAGTAGAAAATTATCAGAAAGAGGGTAAGTTTTATAAAGTCATATTGACATATTGATAATTACAGATGGAGCACTAGCTCTGTTGAACAAGAATCAGCTGTGGCCTTGTTAACAATTGAGCAGGCATGTGGTTTATCATAACATGAGCGGGTGTGTGGCATACTTTGTACACATGTAATGAATAACTATCTTTACATTACCAAAGTAAACATGTATGAGCAAAATCACAGTTCAATCTCAGTTTAATTAAACAATGATAAAACACACTTCCATTAAATGAGTTAAAGCACTGTTTGATTAAATAATAATCAAATAAACTTTCATTATATCTCTCTGTTGCCCAATACAAGTGTTAGCCCACAGTAACGCCCTGCTCGTTCGGATCCCAGCCAATCATTTATTCCATTACTAATTATCTCGTAGATAACTGTCTCATTGTGGGATGATGCTGTCAGCTCAGAATCTTTTTATTTTTATTTTATTTTATTTTTTTGAAGAATAGCGAATTTTGTCTCACGTAGCTCACATATTACTGATGCTCACTTGGATGTATGACAAAACAACTACTCACAGATAGAGAAGAGAGTTTCGGTGATTGTTTTTGCAGTTAAAAAGTTTCATGTGTCTATGTTCTGGACGAAGTAAATTTTAATCACAGATTACAAACTGCTGGTAGCACTATTTTGGCCTTGCCTCAGTCGTCTGGAATGGTCACAGCGCAACAGCACCAGCATTGGGGACTGTTCTATCTTGCCTACCCTCAGAACCAGAGCCAAACTACTGGTAGTAGAGTTATTCAGGCCGTGCTCCAGTCTTCCGGAATGAGCATAGTGCAACAGCTCCAGCATTGAGTCCAGCTTTATATTTCCTACCCTCACAACTGATTCAAACTGCTGGTAGAGCTATCCAGGCTGTGCTCCAGTCCTCCAGACGGCCATAGTACAACAGCTTCAGCGTTGGGGGTTCTCCGCCCTGCCTACCTTCAGAACTGGATCCTATCTGCTGGTAGTGCTATTTGCACTGTGCTCCAGTCTTCTGGAATGGGCACAGCACAATGGCTCCAGTGTTGGGCGCCACTCTATCTTGCCTAGCCTCAGAATTGGGTCCCATCTGCTGGTAGTGCTATTTGCACTGTACTCAGTCTTCTGGAATGGACAAAGCACAATGCTCGCAGTGTTAGGTGCCGCTCTATCTTGACGACTTTCAGAATTGGATCCCATCTGCTGGTAGTGCTATTTGTGCTGTGCTCAGTCTTCTGGAATGGACACAGCACAATGCTTGCAGTGTTAGGCGCTGCTCTATCTTGCCTACCCTCAGAATTGGATCCCATCTGCTGGCAGTGCTATTTGCGCTGTGCTCAGTCTTCTGGAATGGACACATCACAATGCTTGCAGTGTTAGGCGCCGCTCTATCTTGCCTACCCTCAGAATTGGATCCAAACTGATGGTAGTGTTATTCAGGCTGTGCTCCAATCTTCCGGAATGGGCACACCACAACGGCTCCAGTCTTGGGTGCCGCTCTATCTTGCCTACCCTCAGAATTGGATCCAAACTGATGGTAGTGTTATTCAGGCCGTGCTCCAGTCTTCTGGAATGGGCACAGCACAATGGCACCCTCGTTGGATGCTGCTCTATCTTGCCTACCCTCAGAATTGGATCCCAACCGCTTGCAGCGCTACTCGGGCTGTGCTCCAGTCTTCTGGAATGGGCACAGTGCAGGCTCCAGAGTTGGGTTCCACTCTATTTTGCTTACGCTCAGAACTGGATCCTGCCCTTCACCAGCAGGTAAGACATGGAACACAGACACACTTTGGATGGCTTTCCCATTACATAGTCTTCTGGTGAGTTATGAGCTATGTGCTCCACTGGTGGCCCATATGCTTTTCAAAGACCACCAATTTGGAGCTACAGGCCTGGACTCATCTTCCCAATTGTCTGTCAGTCATCACCAATGTCTTCCTGCACTTACTGACCAGGTTTAAATAAGGGCATAGAGCCATGGTGTGCCTTTGTTTTACTTGTACACATCATCAGGTCACTCACACCACACAAATCTTTCATCCCCTTGTGTGACTCCATCCATTTCAACTTTGTGCATCTCTTCCTGACGTATACGTGGCTCACTGTCATGGACACTTACTCTCACATATGTGGACAGCATGACTTCACCATAACAGATGCCACAATTAATGCGCTTGTCTAGGTTCTCACTATCAAAGGACTTCCTCGAACCATCCTATCTGACAGTAAACCCCAATTCACAGCAACAATTCTGTGACTCAAACAATTATTTAGTCTACAGTTTCACACACCCTGAAATGGGGAAGCAGCACATTTGGTGCAGACATATAAGCATAAAACATTGCAGTGGGAATCACCACCACAGCAGCACTCACAATGTTCCTGAGCGCATACCAGACCACTGCCATCCATGACGGCAGCCCAGTGGAGCTCCTTCATGGATGGCAACCATGACCTCTCCTCCATCTCTTGGCCCCATAGCTCCGGAAACACCAGACCCAGCACACCAGGCAATATCCACCGAGCTAAGCAGTGTGGGGACACTTGTACAGGACCAAAGACACAAGGATGCCAACTGCAGCAGTTACCACCCATCAATGGTGCCTTATGATGGTTGACACTTCAAAGAGGCTGGAGCACCTTCATACCAACCAACTTTGTCTGCATCAACCAACTGCCACCAGTGGTTCATCCTGACCTGGAAAGCCCTCCTGTGCTCGTCCCACAACTGCACAGCTATAACTTTTGCTCCAGTTTGCCCCAGAACACCAATGTCGGTTTCCATGGCTATGGGGCTTGGAGGTGGAGGTCTCCATGTAGCCTCTGCAACCTCAACCAACATCAGCTACACTGCCGCCCCGCAGCGTATTGCCAGATGTAACTGGTTCCTAACACCAGCCAGCAGGTTTAAGAGCCAGTACACCAATCATAACCCCAGTTTGCCTTCCAAAGCATTGCTCAGGACTTATCTGGCCATACATACCTATTTCGTGGGCAGGAATCTGGTGTCCTGGCCTGGTGATTTAGAAAGCTAATTTTTCTTCCCCATCGCATCCATTTTTTTTGGCCACGGATGCCTCTCCATTTGGCATTGGTGTAGTGCTGGCACAAAGCAATGATGATGGTTCTGAGCAACCAATTGCCTATGCATCAAAGACGTTGACACCTGTTCAAAATACCTACTTGCAGATAGAGAATGAAGCTTTGCTGAATGTTTTTGCAATTGAGAAGTTCTATTTCTACAAGCTCAAGACCAAATTCATTTTAATTACAGAGTACAAACTGCTGGAAGTGCTATTCATGCCGTGCTCCACTCTTCCGGAATGGATGCAACAGCTCTACATTTCGCCCTTATATCACTAGCCATAACACGTCACTGCTGTTTTTCCACATCGCTACGTTGTGTTTTCCGTTCGCACTTGGTGATCTGTTGCTGACAACTCTAGGCCGGTCAGCCAGCCTCTGAGTGTTCTTTCAGATATTCCCAATCTTGCCAGATTCTTGTCACAGTACATATTCCTGACACCAATCTGCAGTAGGATTTTGGAACATATACTTTGACCGAATGTTATGAATTACCTTGAAGAAAGATTCAGAAAATATCACTGTTGCGTAACACAATTAGTTCTTAAATCACACGAAGTCATGAGTGTTATAAACAAGGTGTCTCACATTGAGTCCATATTTCTAGATTTTAGAAGGCTTTTGACATCATTCTTCACATGACTTCTAATCAAATTGCATGCCTGTGGAGTATAGTCACTGTTGTGCAATTGGATTCGTGATTTCCACTCAAAGTATTCATAGTCATTGATGGAGAGGATCAAGTAAAACAGAAATGATATCTGGTGTTCCCAAGGAAGTGTTACGAGCCCTCTGCTGTTCTTAATCTATATAAACGATTCAGGATACAATCTGAGTAGCCCTCTTAAATTGTTTGCAGATAATGCTGTCATTTACAGTTTTGAAAAGTCATCAGAACATCAAAACAAAGTGCAAAATGATTTAGTGAAAAGTGGCAACTGACTCTAAATAACAGAAAGTGTGAGGTCATCCATGTGAGTACTAAAGGAATCCTTTAAATTTTGGTTATACAAAACCTAAAGGTTTCAGTTCTAGTAAATCACTGTGCTTCATACTTGATGTAAATTGTGATTAGACATGTCGCTATGAGAAATTATGCGCAACCTGTTATCGGCTAATGCCTGAAGTGATGTGGATTGCAGAAACATTGGATGAGGTATGCAGATCACCACTAAACACAGTTACTCTGTTTAGTTTTTTCACCACTTAGGACGATAGCTGGGGATGTACTCTATGTTGGTGAGTAGTTGGTACAACCTACCGTACTGAAAGAGTTTCTGTTGGTGAAACTTAATATTCAATTTTGATTCGTTGAGACTCATGAAACACAATGTCTGTCCAACCAAAAAGCCATTAAACTGAGTAAGTATGACAAAGCTAGAATTTACTTTTTACCTTTAACAAAATAAATAAACTATTAGGCAGAATTTCTCACCATTATTTATCTTCAGGAGGCAAAATGTGTAGTACTGCCGATAGATACACAAAAACAGAAAGTTACACACCCTATAATGGGGGAGGGGATTGAGTTGGGAAAATTTAACAAAGAAAGGCAGGTTACTCAGACACCAGGATGAGGGGAGAATCCACCTGTAGGGTGCATGATGGTAAATAAAGATGAAGGGGGAGGGGTCAGAAAGAGCATGTAAGAGATGATACATCAGTAAGCTTTGTGGCAGCTTCAATCGACAGATGATATGGATAGAGTAAGCAGTTACGAGGGAGAAGACAGATGACTACTGCAATAAAGAAAATAGTTGAAGTATAATAAAAAAAGAGAGGGGACCATATGTAAAAGTGGATTAAACCCAGGAGGTTGTGGAAACAAGAATGTGGTGGACTGCAACTTCTGTTCACTGGAATTTAGATAAACTATTATCTGGTGAGTGGATCCATATAACTCATGTGGTGTAGGAAACATTCATGGTGGGGCTGGAGTAGATGGTGGTGGGTGGGCACAAGGGACATGTTTTACAGCAAGGACAACTGCACTTATATTTTTATGTATACAAGTTTGATTACACCTTCCTTATAATTCCGAGCTACCGCTAAGACAACATTTGCATTCTTGCATACGAACATCAAGAGCTCAGATGGAAACCCAGTTCTAAGCAAAGAAGGGAAAGCAGAAAGGTGGAAGGAGTATATAGAGGGTCTATACAAGGGCGATGTACTTGAGGACAATACTATGGAAATGGAAGAGGATGTAGATGAAGATGAAATGGGAGATATGATACTCCGTGAAGAGTTTGACAGAGCACTGAAAGACCTGAGTCGAAACAAGGCCCCCGGAGTAGACAACATTCCATTGGAACTACTGACGGCCTTGGGAGAGCCAGTCCTGACAAAACTCTACCATCTGATGAGCAAGATGTATGAAACAGGCGAAATACCCTCAGACTTCAAGAAGAATATAATAATTCCAATCCCAAAGAAAGCAGGTGTTGACAGATGTGAAAATTACCGAACTATCAGTTTAATAAGCCACAGCTGCAAAACACTAACACATATTCTTTACAGACGAATGGAAAAACTAGTAGAAGCCGACCTCGGGGAAGATCAGTTTGGATTCCGTAGAAATACTGGAGCACGTGAGGCAATACTGACCTTATGACTTATCTTAGAAGAAAGATTAAGGAAAGGCAAACCTACATTCCTAGCATTTGTAGACTTAGAGAAAGCTTTTGACAATGTTGACTGGAATACTCTCTTTCAAATTCTGAAGGTGGCAGGGGTAAAATACAGGGAACGAAAGGCTATTTACAATTTGTACACAAACCAGATGGCAGTTATAAGAGTCGAGGGACATGAAAGGGAAGCAGTGGTTGGGAAGGGAGTAAGACAGGGTTGTAGATTCTCCCCGATGTTATTCAGTCTGTATACTGAGCAAGCAGTGAAGGAAACAAAAGAAAAATTCGGAGTAGGTATTAAAATCCATGGAGAAGAAATAAAAACTTTGAGGTTCGCTGATGACATTGTAATTCTGTCAGAGACAGCAAAGGACTTGGAAGTGCAGTTGAATGGAATGGATGGTGTCTTGAAGGGAGGATATAAGATGAACATCAACAAAAGCAAAATGAGGATAATGGAATGTAGTCGAATTAAGTCGGGTGATGTTGAGGGTATTAGATTAGGAAATGAGACACTTAAAGTAGTAAAGGAGTTTTGCTATTTGGGGAGCAAAATAACTGATGATGGTCGAAGTAGAGAGGATATAAAATGTAGACTGGCAATGGCAAGGAAAGCGTTTCTGAAGAAGAGAAATTTGTTAACATCGAGTATAGGTTTAAGTGTCAGGAAGTCATTTCTGAAAGTATTTGTATGGATTGCAGCCATGTATGGAAGTGAAACATGGACGGTAAATAGTTTGGACAAGAAGAGAATAGAAGCTTTCGAAATGTGGTGCTACAGAAGAATGCTGAAGATTAGATGGGTAGATCACATAAATAACGAGGAAGTATTGAATAGGATTGGGGAGAAGAGAAGTTTGTGGCACAACTTGACCAGAAGAAGGGATCGGTTGGTAGGACATGTTCTGAGGCATCAAGGGATCACCAATTTAGTATTGGAGGGCAGTGTGGAGGGTAAAAATCGTAGGGGGAGACCAAGAGATGAATACACAAAGCAGATTCAGAAGGATGTAGGTTGCAGTAGGTACTGGGAGATGAAGAAGCTTGCACAGGATAGAGTAGCATGGAGAGCTGCATCAAACCAGTCTCAGGACTGAAGACCACAACAACAACAACAACATATCACTCACCATTTTGACTAACAACTGATTGTTGAAGCCCATACATAACTTATGAAACAACTAATTAGTGTTGCCCAGCAGTCCCCAGTTTGGTAACTTTGGGTTTACAAAAAATTAAGGCAGCTAATGTTGTCTGAGCTCCTTCAAACACTTTCCTATTTGGTAACAATGTAGAGCATATGTGAAGCTGAGAGATTACTGTGTTACCCAATTCACAATCACAATAAGCTGGATCACAGTTTCAAATTACCATTATATCTCTCCTAATCTCATGACAGGATTGGCTTCTAATGGCAAGAAGAAAATCTTTTGTGTCGACATGTTCTAGTGCATCTAGTCAGTCAAAAAGTGTAAAACCGAATTTTATACCATTCTCAAAATACACTGACTTCTTACACCTTTGAAACTTTTTGAGTACCCAGTTTGATGCACACTGAAGATACTTATTCCAATGTTTGGTTGATAATACAAGGGCAATGTATCTCCACAAAACACGCAGATGGTCAGTCACAATTAATTTTACAACACTCAAGTGTGACTTTAGGCAGGATCTATGCATTTTAAGAGTAATCTGTTTTATGTTACGAGCTGCAGAATCATTTTACAACTCTAGTCAAAGGAAATTAATATATTTTATCATGTGTGAGTTGTGCTTGCATGAATGCGGGAGTGCTGTCTGTGCTGTCTACTTTAGGAGGAGGTCTTTATAATAGAGGGAAACATTCCACGTAGGAAATATATAGCTAGGAGGAGGTCTTTTAGACGAAATCTCTTTGTTGTGCCTGTCTGCAACTCAACATCTCCTCTACACGGTGACTAGCAATCTATCCTTTTCATAATACTGTGAGATGACTTACATGTGTATAAAAGTCAAATAATGTCTTCAACATGACCATACTTGTAACCACACTTTTGCAAGACGATTTGATATACAATATTTGGAAAAACTGTCTTGCGAGAATGATAGTCAATACTTGATATTATATTCTAATTCACTTATGAATATAAAATGACTATTTTTTGTTGTGTGTCATGAAATTTTGTTGTACTGCCAGTCAGCTATATAAATACTTAATGAGGAAAGTCTTAAAGATGTACTTACCTCACAAAGTTTATCAAGAAGTCTGGCAAAATCACAAACATTACATTGAGCCACCTCTGAAACAGTTCCTTCTTTGCTAGTACAACTTCATTTTGTGGTTCTGGTACAAGATAATTTGGTTGCAAAAACCTTGCAGCTTTAAATGAAGTGTTAACAACTGCAGCGGATGGAGATTTTTCTGATGGTGTGGATGAGCAATGTGCTTTCAGAAGATGCAACAGATTTCCTGCAACAAAAGATGCAATATTTGTGATCAATTAATACTTATGTAGTTGTAACTTGTATTATTTCATTTCTGACAACTGAAATAAATAAAAAGAAGACAATATTAGAAAAAAATCCAAATGCTGAAAATCTGCAGCTATTCTATGTCTTCGCATTACAATACGAATCAAAGAATATTACTATACTGTGACTTCCACGGTATATCGAAAGTGTTGCCAAATAAATCGCAGCACTTTTTTGTCCTCAGATATATTTCTATCCTATGTATTTTAAACCATCACGAATTCAGTAAAATATATTTGCAATTGCTTATAATATTCTCACTACAGCTGTTATAAAACTTTAAGTATACCATTTCATACTTCACTACGTATATTTCAGGAGAATGATAATACTTGATATCTACAGAAGTGAAACACTTGTGGCAGAAAAATATAAGTTAAGTCTCCAGAATTATGAGTTTTCAAACAAGATATGTTATCCCATACAGGTGTACATGAGGTAAACTGCAGTGGCAGTCAATCTGGTTCTTACCATGCACTACCGTATTTACTCGAATCTAAGCCCCACTCGAATCTAAGCCGCACCTGAAAAATGAGACTCGAAATCAAGGAAAAAGCAAATTTCCCTAATCGAAGCCGCACCTGAAATTTGAGACTCAAAATTCAAGGGGAGAGAAAAGTTTTTGGCCGCACCTCCAAATCGAAACAAAGTTTGTTCATTGTAATATGAGACACAATTTAGGTCGAATGAATGACGATACAGCTACAGTAGTTTGGTTCGAGTCGTAAGCTTAGCAGTTAAGCTTTACCAGGTAGCCATTGCTATGCGTCAAGCGCTCCATCCGTATTTATTCGGGTACCCTTCCTTTTTCACGTGATTCGTCTGGTTTGAATTGATTGATTATTTTTCTTTGATCCGATAAGTGCCGTTCTGTTTGTTATAGGTGTTTACGTCACTCTATGCTGAAAATGCATTACTGTACTGTGTCATGCACTGTTTGTCGCATTCTGATAATGAGTGTTTACGGCCTGTTGCCGCTCGCCGCATGGCTTGCTTTTGTGCACGCTACCGCCGCTTTTTTAAAAAAAAAAAAAGAGAGAGAGAGAGAGAGAGAGAGAGAGAGAGAGAGAGAGAGAGAGAGAGAGAAGAATTGTCTCATAAACGAAACAATTGCAAGAGACTGCTATTTGTTGTTACTTACACTGCTGCTTTCTTTGATAATGATCAACAAGAACCAAATAATGGACTGCATATGTTAGATGATGTTCTGAACGAGGGTGTAGCAAAAATTTTTCTCCATTTGAAAATCTTTGCAGACGCCTCTTTAGTACATTACATTCTGCACAGAAATTAGAGTCATCTTAGATTTAAAAATCTAGTCAATTGCCGTGCTTCATGTCTGACTGTATCACTATTAGGCATAAGAATAATACGAATATAAGCATGACATGATATGTATATTCTTCCGTGTTTGCTGTTGTCTCACTCTAGTTTCGTAGTTTATTAGGCAGACAGGATTTAAATGAGATAGCAGCAAACACAAAAGAATACATGGAAAAATGTTTATATTCGTATTATACTTATGGTGAAGAGAATACTGCATGTGATTCACAGTTTGTATTAGCAACCATCTCTTCTCACAGGTAGGAAAAAATTCAGAACGTCGAGTTGGCCATATTGATAAACATCCCCAACAGTCTTGCTAGTCGGATTTTCGTAGTACATTGAAATGCTGCGACATTCGAAGATGAACAATACGGTATTTGTATTTACTTCGTTGGATAATGTATGGAAATGCAGTGGTCGAAACTCGAGGCGGAGAAAAAAAAAGCTTGTCTTCCACCTTTTTGTTTTAATTTTGTTTACTGACGCAGAGGTTTTGGCGCCAGTATTTATCTTTGTGCCTGCAAAGCATGCCTGTGTAGCGCTACATATAATCGACGGCAGAAATTGGTTGTGGCGGCACCTACCAACATTTTTCAGAACTTACGCTTACTTTGCACTTGATTCTAAGCCGCAGGTGGTTTTTTGGATTACAAAAACAGGAAAAAAAGTGTGGCTTAGATTCGAGTAAATACGGTAGTGAGTGTTCCACCTTTTGCTATCAGTAGTATGCAGTAGGAATTTTAAAAAACATTTTATTAGCTTTCCATAAAATTTTGACATTGATAATTTAGTAATCAATTATTATTATTATTATTTTCGATTATTCCCATTTAAGAGAGCGTTTGAACTTGAATTCCTTTATGATGATTGTTTGTGTTTTTTCTGAGCCCAAATTTTCTTCATGTGTTCACTGTGTTGTTTCTTTCGCTCCGCTGTCCATTTGCATCCTGGTCTCTTCTGTGTTGTGGTGTCAAATTTATGTTTTTTGATGATGTTCCTGAATTCAGTTCTGTTTTCTGCATCGTTTACTGTTATTTGTGCTTGTCTGAGGTCCTCTTCAACTTCTTTTATCCATTTTGTTTTTCCCCTGCCTGAGTTGATGACTTTAAGAATTCGCTTTGAAATTCTGTTTTCATTCATCCTGTGGATATGTCCGTAGAACTGCATTCTTCTTTTCCTTACTGTATCTGTAATCTTGTCTGTGTATTTATATAATTCTGATGTTGGTCTCTTCTTCCAGATTCCTTGCTCTTGTATCGGGCCAAAAATTTTCCTGAGAATTTTCCTTTCTTGTTTCTCTATTTCTTTGATTTTAGTTTGCCCACCTATTTGTGTTGTTTCAGATGCATACAGTGCCTCCGGAAGTACGACAGTGTTGTAGTGACTCAATTTTGCGTTAGTGGATATGGACTTTTTGTTATAATAGTTCCACGTGAGTTTATATGCTTTCTGTAATTTTTTTATTCTTTCCTCATTGGCCTTTAGGTTGATCCCTGATGGCTGAATGATTTCTCCCAGGTATTTAAAATGTGGTACTTGTATGATTTTCCCATGGGTTGTCACAATAGGCAATTTGTCTTGTGGCACTCTTTCTATGTACTGGGTTTTCTCATATGAGATTTGCAGGCCAGTTCTTTGTGCAATTTCGTGTAACTTCTCTATGGCGTTAGTGGCTTCTTTTCTATTATTTGTGAGGATTGCAAGGTCATCTGCGAAAGCTAAACACTTCACATTGAATCTATTATCTTTTCTAATGCCAATTTGGATTCCTTTGACTTCTTTTTCCCATGTCCTGATGATTTTTTCAAGAATGATATTAAAGAGTAATGGTGAAAGTCCGTCACCCTGTCGCACTCCAGTTTGGATTACAAATGGTTCCGAGATATCCCCCATAAATTTAACCTTGGAGACTGTGTCAGTTAATGTTTCCTGAATGATTGCTCTTGTCTTTCTGTCAATGCTGAATTCTTCCAGCGTCTTGCAGAGCACTACTCTGTCTATTGAGTCGTAGGCCTTTTTAAAATCTACAAAAGTAACCACTGTGTTTCGGGTGTTTCTCATCTGGAGAATCATTTTCAGATTCCAGATCTGCTCTATGCATGATCGTCCCTTGCGAAAACCAGCCTGGTATTCTCCTATTTGTGGGTCAGCTTGTTCTTCTAATCTATTCATGAGAACTTTTGATAGAATTTTATATGTGACCGGTACGAGTGAGATACCCCTGTAATTATTTGGTTCAGTTTTGTCCCCTTTTTTGTGGAGTGGATGGATGAGTGCGCACTTCCATTCAGAAGGGATCTGTTCTGTTTCCCAAATGTTTAATATGATTTTGTGAATTTTTCCTGTTAATCTTTCATCATTTAGTTTCCATAGTTCTGCAATAATTCCATCTTCTCCTGGGGCTCTATTGTTTTTCAGTGTCTTGATAATTTCTACAATTTCGTTGATGGTTGGCAGTTTAGCGTCAGGATTTGGTGTAGACGTCTCGTAGTGAATGTCCTCTGTAGGTTGGTTGGTTGGTTTGGGGAAGGAGACCAGACAGCGCGGTCATCGGTCTCATCGGATTAGGGAAGGAGGGGGAAGGAAGTCGGCCGTGCCCTTTCAGAGGAACCATCCCGGCATTTGCCTGGAGTGATTTAGGGAAATCACGGAAAACCTAAATCAGGATGGCCGGACGCGGGATTGAACCGTCGTCCTTCCGAATGCGAGTCCAGTGTCTAACCACTGCGCCACCTCGCTCGGTCCCTCTGTAGGTCTTTCACAGTTGAGAAGTTTGTTGAAATAGTCTGCGAGGATTTGGCAGTTATTCTTCGTGTTAGTTTCTAGTGAACCATCCAGTTTCTTGAAGCAAAGATTGGGTGGCTGGTATCCTGCAATATGTTCTTTAAACATCTTATAAAAATTCCTGGTGTTGTTCTTCTTAAAGTCTTGTTCTATCTCATCTAGTCGCCGTTTGTCATAATTTCTTTTTTCCCTCCGAATAGTAATCAATTATTATTATTATTATTATTATTATTATATGCTTTTACTTGCTGTAATTCTGCTTTATGAATTTTTTAAAGTAAAGTTACTTCCCTACTTTATAAGGCACTGTCACTGTGGAATTTGTGGGTGGTCAGAAAATTTAAAACTCCCCCCAACCTACCTTTTCTCTTCTATTTCTCTCTCCCTTCTTCCGCCTGCTTCATTACACTCTTTCCCTTTTCCACCTGCCTCCTCCCACCCTGTACCTCTTCCATCTGACTCTTCACACTCTGAACCTCTTCCCCTGCCTCCCCACACCCCCTCTTACTTCCACCTGCCTCTGCACACCTTGTCCCTCTCACTCCTCACACCCTCTTTCTTTTCCACCTTCCCACTACCTCACTCCATCTTCCACTGGCCTCCTACACTTTACATAAATGTTACAACTAAGAAAGACACAAAGTAAGTGAGTGGTAGGTAAAAAAGGTTGTGGAGCCCTGATCTAGTGGATAATGTAGGAAGCTCCATGTGGCTACTATCTATATAAACATTGAAATGCCAGATGACTGTAGCAAGATGGATGAAGACATGTGGAGGGTTGATTGGTCCAGGGAATGACAGCTGAAGTCTAAAAGTAAACAAAGTAACATGCAAAAATATGCAGAGGTACGCGTTACTGTTTCATTACTCCTCTACATACATTTTAAACATGGATGTATGTATAGATGCGTGTTCCACATCTCTTCCTATACCACTGATTCAACTTCAATCAAAATTCTTACACTTATTACTTATTGTTTGGAAAGGGACACTGTGGCTGACAACCCCGTACTTCCCAAGGTGGGGGTGGTAATGGTGTGACATAAGTGAGGGTGAGGAGGAGATGAACAAGAGAGAAGGGGGAGGAGGGTAAAGCGTAGGAGACAAGTGGAAGATGAAATGGGGTAGTTTTCACGTGGAAAAGGAAGAGGGTGTGAAGAGGAAGAAGGAAAAGATGTGAGGAGGCATGTGGAAGTGAGAGTGGGTGTGAGGTGGCAGGGGAAAAGGTATCAAATGTGAGGAGTCAGATGGAAGAGGTACAGGGTATGAGGAGTCAGATGGAAGAGGTACAGGGTATGAGGAGGCAGCTGGAAAAGGGACGGAGTGTAATAAAGCAGGTGGAAGAAGGGAAAGAAAAATAGAAAGGGAAAGGTAGATTATGGGAGAGTTTTAAATTTTCCTTATTATTTGGTGTGTGTGTTTTAAATTTTTCCTTATTATTTGGCACGTGTGTGTGTGTGTGTGTGTGTGTGTGTGTGTGTGTGTGCGCGCGCGCTATTTGATGGTGTTGCGGGGTGGCTGGCAAAGACGGTGACATGTCAGGCCATCTCTGACACACATGAAGCAACTTCTACCAAATATTGCACACATATCACTTGCGATCTTGAAAAGGACTGCTGTGACAGTAAGACCACAAAGGATTCCCATGACTGAAGGTGGGGATGGGGGTGGTAATGAAGAGACCTAACATAAAAGCATGACTCAGGGACATCAGCAGCAATGCCAACAAAATTTGGTATATACTTGACTCATTTTCTGGATAAAAGTTGTCTGGTATTAAGATACCGATCTATCCCTAAGGATGGGGATGGGGATGGGGATGAGAAGGTGATGCAGGTAAACATGTTCTAATGAAATCTGTTGATATTTCTTTCTCATACTTAGCTGACTTGGAATACTTTACAACGCATAATTTGTCTCTAACTTATAACCATGTCTGATTCCATTGGAAGCATTGTGCACAGTGACTAGTAAATTTCAAAAAAGGAAAAGGAATTCAGCAATCCATCAGCCCAATCTGTATTTTTAATCCAAATCTAGATTTCAGCTATTGAACAGAAGGAGACAGGGAATGGCCTGCACAGTGAAGTAGAAGTTAGTATCATTTGAGTTGTGATGTGCAGCAGTTCAGCGGCTGTGTGATCAAATTGGCACAGTCTGGCCATGGCCATTCATGCTAATAGACAGTTTGTTACCTGCCTTGCACACATAGAATCCTGTAAAGTAATTGGAGCTCAGCTGATATGTGTAACATGGCTACTTTCATACATGTCCCTGCCTTTTAGTGCAGGGAAATGGTTGCAACTGGGCTGTGGAAGGAATTGCTGGGCTTATAAAGGACCTTCTCTCCTTTACTCGTCCTCTGCATGGGAAACACTTCTTCACCATGCACCCCACTGATAAAAGACAACCAAAAGCCCAGATATAATCTCATTTAAAACGGTTCCAATTTCCCTCCATTCATAATCCACTGTCATCCCCTGGTAACCTTTCAGGGATTCCTCAATGCTAACCTCACCTCCTTTTTCCTACATCTCTCTTCTGTGACTCCAACATCACTCCTATGAAACTCACAGCTATATGTAAGCTGAAAACCAATACAGATCTTATAGTCCTTTCTGTGGACAAAGAACCACACAGTGGTCTTGAATCATAGTGACTATACGGTTGAGGTAACTGCAAACTTTCTGACACCTCTGTATACAAACATTACAACCAAGTTCCCAACCCACAAGTCCAACATAAGGCCTTATGTCCATCCCAAAACTTGACCCCGAACCCATCTTCCTCCTCTTGCCCCCCCTCCCCCCATACTCCTAACCTTTTATCTACTCCCCCAAACCCACAAATCTCTCTGCTTGTTGTCCTACTGCAGCTGAGTGCAACGCCCTCAGACAACAAATCTTCACACCTGTTGGCCAACACCTTCAAACTGTTGTCCATCACATCCCACCCTATATCCAAGACAATGCTCCCTTCCTTCACCGCCTGTCCATAGTTCTTGCCCCCTCATCACCAGACTCCTTGTTGGTCGCTATATATGTGACATCCTTAAATACCAACACCTTCTACACCCATGACCTTGTGGCCATGGAACACTACCTTTCCCTGATACCAAACCCACCACTACTTTCTTAATCCTCCTTGGCAACCATATCCTGACCCACAGTTATTTCACTCTCAAAAGGAAATACAAACAAAAATGTTGTACTGACATGGGTACTCACGTGGCACAATTCTATGCCAACTTATTTATTGGCCACCTGGAGGAATCCTTCCTATCCAGTAAACACCTAATTCTTTGTCTGGTTCATATTCATTGATGACATTTTCATGATCTGGACTCAGAAAAGATCCCTCAACACCCACTCACAAACCCACTTCACATTATCTCAATGAACCATCTTCCTCAATGTCAATATCCACTCTTAGATAGTTTCATAAATACAACTGTCCATATCAGGTGCATTAGCCAACAGTACATCCACTTTGACAGCTGTAGCTTGTTCGATGTCAAAGAGTCTCTTCCCGGCAGCCTCGCCACCCGTGGATGCATCTACAGGAGAAAGCCCACATCTATCACCAGGGCTTTGACTAGCTCTCATCGTGCCCCTAGATGAGGGATATCCTACCCACACCTCTCTACGTACTTTTGCCCACTCACCCAACCTGCAGGATATCCTTGACTGTTCCTATTTCAATCCTGCTGCCAATCATCCAACCCATGGGTCATTCACTTGTGATCAGATCAGGTGCAAGACATGTCCCACATGCCAACCCATTACCTTTCATTGCAATCCAGTGACAGGTATTTCCTGGCCAGTACAAGGCAGGCCACAGGTGAAAGCAGCCATGTTATGTCTCAACTATGCCACAATTACTGTACAGCATTCTTAGTGGACATGACAACCAACCAATTGTTTACTTGCATGACTGGACACAGCCAAAAAGTGGTGAACCACAAACAGGGTGTCTACGTGGACAAGCAAAAAAAATTCCCGGATTTCACGGTTAAAAACACTATTTCTTCCGGATGAAATTACGTATAAAGCGGGTGAAAATACATCCGTGTTAAGTAACAGTATACTTTCCCTCGGAGCTGCAAAACCTATCAGTACTTTGAATCGTAAAGGTCTTATACCGGCGGAGGATGTCCCAGCACTTTAGGAAACGAAATCCAGGAAAAACAATGGGTTTGGAAAGTTGTTTGATGTGAGACAATATGCACAGAGTTTATTTACGTATTGCGAAAGTATATACACAAATACCACAAATTACAACACGGTAGCTTCCAAAACTATAAAATAGAGATTGCGCTGAGTGATGCACTTTTGTCAGCCAGTCATAGCTCATGTCATGTGATCTCGCTAGCGAATGACGGCAGTTATTCAGAGCACGAGACCTGCGAGAAAGACAGGCCGCGGCGCATACGTTACAAAGATAGGCCGAGCTCGCTCAACTCAGCAAAGTGCGTTTCTACACCGGTTAAATCGTAAGTACATGTGTATGTACAAACGAGAATTGCATCGTCTATTGGCACCCACTGTTATTAGTCCTACAATGATAGGAAGTCCGTAGGCCTACTGACAGGCTCTAATTTGGCAATTAAAATCGTGCCAAAATGATTATCAGTTGCGTAGAAAAGTCGAAGTCTTCTGGCATGAAGAGATTTGTGACATTGCTCAGTAACACATTATGCACATTTTTTTGAAGGTCAATTACACTTTTTGCCATCGATTGCATAATTTTTTATCTATGAAAGAACAACATTAAATATGAAAACTAACTTGAAGCTCGGTCTTTTTTTAGCATGTGTTACACGTTAAGTCATACCAAATACAAATGTGCCAGTAAAATTTTAAATAGTGGCATAAATAACTTATCTTCTGGGCCCGACATTTTTCAAATGGCAGATCCTCAAAGTGTTACATTTTGAATGAGAGTTATAACGCCCTGTGATTTAAGAAATTCTCTGCACATTCTCACACGTAACATAAATCATCTTGCGTGGAAATTTACTTTGAAAGTAACGCATCTCAAGCCACTATTCGTAATATTTTCTGTTGATCTGTTAGAAATGTAAACAATTGTGACGTCACACACATCGAATGCACGTTAGTTGTTACGGACGTACTGCATAATCTTCGACCTAAAGCCTCTGACACTTTTCGGTGTCGGCACTTTGGTCTGTGCATTGTGTAAATTACCCATTTTCTATGCAACTAAACTTTTATTTTGGTGTTATACTCTGATTTACGTTTCATTGCTGCAGTATTATTCAGCAGTAGTGGACTAAAGTTCTTTGTCAGCGTATCAGATCTTACACGTCAAACCAACAAAACTTTAACTAAAATCTAAAACAATGAAAAATCCCGGAATTCTAAAAAATTCCCGGGTTTTTCCCGGATGAAAAAATTCCCGGGTTTTTCCCGGATGAAAAAATTCCCGGGTTTTTCCCGGATCTCCCGGGCCGTATACACCCTGACAAATTTGACAATCCAGTTGCCAAACATGGTGGACATAAGAACACAAATGACTTCAACATCTGCTTCACTGTGTGGGAACAGTCTCTCCAGCAAATCCTGCTCTCTCACAATCCCCCCTCACCTAAACTGTTTTCCACTGCCTCACCTTACCTTTCCCCTTCTCTCTACTGTCCACACCATTCCTTCCCCATCCAGACCATGTACTGCCTTCTCTCACCACTCTTCTTCCACCTACAGCCTCCCCCCTCCCATTGTGGGCATTCTCTTATTCTCTCTTCTCCTACTCCTCTACCCCTCTCCCTCACCTCTATTTCTACTTCATCATCTCCACCCCCAACTCACAAAAAAATCACTCTATCTATCTTCCTTAGATGCTTTGCCCTCAGAATTCCTTTCATCTTGTTGTGCAGCCACTGAGCCATCTGTTGAAAGATCTTCCTCATACTATTCAATTGCCCTGCACTATTTGTGAATCAATCCCTACCCCTTCCCACCTCCATCAGCCCCGACAACTTGATAATCAATAACTAGCCTCGCCATGAAAAATGTTAAAATGTATGAATTCCCAAGGGACCAAATTGCTGAGGTCATCAGTCCCTGGACTTACACACTTCTAAAACTAACTAACACTAAGAATGACACACACAACCATCCCTGAGTGAGGACTTGAACCTCCAGTAGGAAGTGCCGCACAATCCGACATGGCGCCTTAAAACTGCGTGGCTCTCTACCATGTCCATGGAGTCTGGAGTCTGTAGTGTGTGTGTGTGTGTGTGTGTGTGTGTGTGTGTGTGTGTGTGTTTTCAGGGATATGACAGAAACCATCATTCAAAGCAAAAAAGTTTCATAAACATGGGCTCTAAAATGCTATGAACACTTCATCATCTTCAATACTGTGAACCAAATCTCTTCTACTGCAGGCATTTTGCTACCCACATTTCATGCAGAGGTAATATGGACCAAAACAAGACACCATGGTTTCCAAACTGGATTGCTCCGAGTCATGAGTACTTGTTCAGTAGTGAGATGAACAAGTGCTCATAGCTCTTAAGGTATGCACTTTCAAGCTCACGTATAATGGCCATTTTTTCACTTGTTTTTTGTCCACCCTACTACCTCTCAAAATATGGCAAGCAAAGAGCTGCAGTAGAGGAGAGTTGTTTCGCAGTGTTGAAGTTGAAGTAGTGCTTGTAGGCCTCAAAGTAAGCATTTTACAACCTATATTTACAAGACTTTTTTGCTCTGAATGATCATTCCTGTCATATCCCTGAATACTGACCATTCCTCCTGGGACACCCTTTATATGGGGCATCCAATGCACAACTGAATCAAGTCGCAATAAAAAAGTTTTGAGAAAAAAAGATAAAGTTTTTGCTGAATAATTAATTACTCAAAAAAGAATTTAAATGTTCTAATATGCTACCTTAAATAGAAAAGTAAAATTTTGGACTTTATTCTTTCATGCACTGGATGTGTAGCACATGTACCTTCCTCTATATTCTTGTCTTCAGGGTTTTTTTTTTTTTTTTTTTTTTGCCGGCCGCGGTGGGTTCTAGGCGCGCAGTCCGGAACCGAGTGACTGCTACGGTCGCAGGTTCAAATCCTGCCTCGGGCATGGATGTGTGTGATGTCCTTAGGTTAGTTAGGTTTAAGTAGTTCTAAGTTCTAGGGGACTGATGACCACAGCTGTTAAGTCCCATAGTGCTCAGAGCCATTTGAGCCATTTTTTTAAACATTTTTTTAATCTATAATTATAATTTTATTCACTGGGTAACAAGTCGTAGAACTAATAGCAAGCAATCAGGTGCAGTCGGGTAAGATAGATAGCGGTAATACTTATCATCCATTTGCCACCAGCTCTTCAGATGGAGAAGAAAGAAATTACAAAATGCAACATCTGAAGAATGCCATGTTTGTCTACTTTATTAGTGGCTGAAGGTCTGCCCCATCATGGGCAATTTCCAATTTTTCAAACAGCGGGTAAGAGAATGAACCCCATAGTGTTTATCAGAGATTTTCGCAACGTGTTACCCTGCAACTATACAGAAGCACAGAAGATTCAGTTTGTTGTGGGGTACACACAGTGCGATGTTTTTTTGTGGGCAACAGATATGGCTAACAGCACCATACCTATGAGCAATCTGAATGGGCTTTCTTGGATAAATATTGGTCCACAGCCGTCCAAGACAGGCAATGTCGAGATTTTTTTGTCAAACCAATCACTATTCAGTAGTAAACATGGGGGACTGAGGAAGTATTATGACAAAAGCTTAAACAAAACCACGCACTGCACAAACTCAAGTTTCCCCTGGGGACATATTGAAAATACTGAAAAGTCGCCTGCCTGTCCATATCAGGGAAAAAGCTGATCACAAATGGCTCTGAGCACTATGGGGCTTAACATTTGTGGTCATCAGTCCCCTAGAACTTAGAACTACTTAAACCTAACTAACCTAAGGACATCACACACATCCATGCCCGAGGCAGGATTCGAACCTGCGACCGTAGTGGTCACTCGGTTCCAGACTGAAGAGCCTAGAACCGCACGGCCACACCGGCCAGCCAAGCTGATCACTACACCTGAAAATTATATAAGAGTATTCCTTTTCCGTACTCAAGTCGACTGACCTAATCTATGAAGAGAGGTCGTCGCAGCCACAGAACATTAATATACAATGTGCACCTCCACAAAATAGTCAACAGCAGAATGGCAATGGTGGCAATAACCGACATGGCACCTGCACACCCCGTGCAACACCAATAATACAAAAATTAAGTATGGTAACAGCGGAAATCAAAAGTAAAAATGATGTTTCAAAGGAAGTCACAAACAGAATTACAATAGACTGACATATATTGAACAGAGGGACTGTGGCCAACAAGTTCATAATGCATCCCCTGCAGGTAGCAATAACTAGTACAGTAACTGGCAGGAACTGACAGCAAACAGACCATCTGGCCGGCTTCCCCCTGGTAATTACAATCAACGAAATATTTTTATATCCAGTGGAGTTCAAGGTCAAGGAGACTTTAATTCCAGGGCAATACAGGAAACGAACTGGCGAGGTCAAACTCACAACATGCAGGTAGTTTAAGTTACTCACAATGAATAGGTTAACCCCCGACCAATCAGGAAAACTCGAACAGGTAACAATAATACCCCACTTGCAGACCAATAATAGGGGTGGGGGCACATAATTTATTCCAAATTACTTTCCCAGGTATGACCAAGGGGTGGATATAAAAGAAGAACTGTGTTGGGAAGATACTAACAACTTAAACAAGGATAAATAGGAGTCAGTGCCAGCTGTAATTATAGAAGTACCTGTGGTACTATCATTGCATTGACTAATGTAATATCACAAGGTCCGTTTAACGAGCTGCAAAGATGTTATATACCAACCTTTCCAGTGCAGAATTGTATTCTGACAGCAGTGGGGAGCAAGTCAATCTGCTATACAATTTTATCCCGCCTATATATACTCAATAATACGTAACCCACTTCCAAACCATAACCAAAAAATTTTTTTTGCCGCTTTCAACACTACCGCTGCTATAAAATCCACCGTTTATAGTTCACAAACCGTTCCTTTCACCTTTTAAACAACCATTTCGGCTATTTCTAATAACTTTCGCTTTATTTCCATTTCCGTTTTTCCCACATCACTGATAATTTTTAGCCGCTTCCCACAGGTTTTAACGTCATTATTTCTTCGTCAGACAATTGTTAGCCTCATTTTCATAATCTGCCACCACAAAACCACTCCTTTTAATACATTACACGCAGTTTTTTCGAAATTTTCCCGAATTTCTCCGTCCTTTAATGTGTTTTGGCGGCAACACAACCACCTAACCTTTGTGCACATCGTTGTCTACCCACCCAAGTCCAACATAGCCCAGTCTGACAAAGAAATAATGACGTTAAAACCTGTTAACCCCATTTTCGTAATCTTTCACCACAACACCACTCCTTTTAATACATTTACACGTTTTTTCGAAATTTTCTCGAATTTCTCCATCCTTTTACGTGTTTTAGCGGCAACACAACCACCTAACCTTCATGCACATCGCTGTCTACCAACCCAAGTTCACCACAGGATCAACTTAACCATCACTTATTCGCCTTTTTTCATACCAGATCTCCAGTTACTTTCTAGTTCACCCTTATCTCTCCCCATATATTTTTATCTTTCATTTTCATTTCAACCTCATGTTACACTTTCCACCTTCTAATACCATGTCACCCTCACAACACCCCCACAACGACCCCATTAAGTTTTATTTACATTCCCTCCGCAAACATGCCTTCACCCTAGCCAGATTACGCTCGCATATTTTATTTTCTCAGGCTTGTCTGACATTTGGCATAACCCCCAAAGGCCTCACACTGAAAGTTCCCATCTCTGGCTGCAACCCTTCTTTCCATCAGTCCCTATACCAGTTCCAAACTGAACAATCCATTGCCCTCACCCACCTAATCCTTCACCTACACATCAACTCAGCCAATGAACACACCCGTCAACTCCTATCCTTAATAAAAGTCCTCAATCTTTCCTCTCCCGCATCCACACCGGCCATTCAGAGCATCCTCCTACAGGCCAACCGCAAATTAGAACAACATGCCACCCTTCACCTCAAAAAACTATCCAATCTCCTGGTTTCCCACCTCCGGAAAGGCAACTCACTCCCCTTCAAAATTTTTCCAGCAAACCTCAACCACCTCTCATTGCACACAAACCCAGTCTCTCCCATCTACTCAGTCTCCCACTTCCAGCTCCACTCCCTCCAAAACCTCAAAATTCCAATCAACACAATCTGGCACCACAAAACCCTAATTCAGTAGTTAACCTTTCCTCCAAACCTCTCTCCCAATCCGAAACCTCTGTCCTATCCAAAGGCCTCACCTTCAGCCCCACTCCCAGATTCAACCAAACAGCCCTCGTCAAAGATTTACTGTCCTACACTCGTACTCTCTGCTGGAAGTATCACTTTTCCACGAAGAAAAATGATCCTAATCCTACCCCTAATGATCCAACTCCCCAAGACACTATCCAAATTGAACCCTGCCTGGAACAGTTCCGTCCTCCGTCACAGCGGGACCCACCTCCTCTTCCTCACAATCACCCTCTCCAAATCTTCCAGGAATTTCTGACTTCCAGCCTTGCCTCTCAATCCTTCTTAAAAAACCTTAATCCTACTCCCAACATCACCACTGCTGAAGCCCAGGCTATCCGTGATCTGAAGGCTGACCGGTCCATCGTCATTCTTCCGGCGGACAAGGGTTCCACGACCGTGGTACTTGATCGTCGGGAGTATGTGGCTGAGGGACTGCGTCAGCTTTCAGACAACACCACATACAAAGTTTGCCAAGGTAATCCCATTCCTGAAGTCCAGGCAGAGCTTCAAGGAATCCTCAGAACCTTAGGCCCCATACAAAACCTATCACCTGACTCCATCCACCTCCTGACCCCACCGACACCCCGCACCCCTACCTTCTTCCTAAAATTCACAAACCCAATCACCCCGGCCGCCCCATTGTAGCTGGTTACCAAGCCCCCACAGAACGTATCTCTGCCTACGTAGATCAACACCTTCAACCCATTACGTGCAGTCTCCCATCCTTCATCAAAGACACCAACCACTTTCTCGAACGCCTGGAATCCTTACCCAATCCGTTACCCCCAGAAACCATCCTTGTAACCATTGATGCCACTTTCTTATACACAAATATCCCGCACGTCCAGGGCCTCGCTGCGATGGAGCACTTCCTTTCACGCCGATCACCTGCCACCCTACCTAAAACCTCTTTCCTCATTAGCTTAGCCAGCTTCATCCTGACCCACAACTTCTTCACTTTTGAAGGCCAGACACACCAACAATTAAAGGGAACAGCCATGGGTACCAGGATGGCCCCTTCGTACGCCAACCTATTCATGGGTCGCTTAGAGGACGCCTTCTTGGTTACCCAGGCCTGCCAACCCAAAGTTTGGTACAGATTTATTGATGACATCTTCATGATCTGGACTCACAGTGAAGAAGAACTCCAGAATTTCCTCTCCAACCTCAACTCCTTTGGTTCCATCAGATTCACCTGGTCCTACTCCAAATCCCATGCCACTTTCCTTGATGTTGACCTCCACCTGTCCAATGGCCAGCTTCACACGTCCGTCCACATCAAACCCACCAACAAGCAACAGTACCTCCATTACAACAGCTGCCACCCATTCCACATCAAACGGTCCCTTCCCTACAGCCTAGGTCTTCGTGGCAAACGAATCTGCTCCAGTCCGGAATCCCTGAAGCATTACACCAACAACCTGACAACAGCTTTCGCATCCCGCAACTACCCTCCCGACCTGGTACAGAAGCAAATAACCAGAGCCACTTCCTCATCCTCTCAAACCCAGAACCTCCCACAGAAGAACCACAAAAGTGCCCCACTTGTGACAGGATACTTTCCGGGACTGGATTAGATTCTGAATGTGGCTCTCCAGCAGGGATACGACTTCCTCAAATCCTGCCCTGAAATGAGATCCATCCTTCATGAAATCCTCCCCACTCCACCAAGAGTGTCTTTCCGCTGTCCACCTAACCTTCGTAACCTGTTAGTTCATCCCTATGAAATCCCCAAACCACCTTCCCTACCCTCTGGCTCCTACCCTTGTAACCGCCCCCGGTGTAAAACCTGTCCCATGCACCCTCCCACCACCACCTAGTCCAGTCCTGTAACCCGGAGGGTGTACACGATCAAAGGCAGAGCCACGTGTGAAAGCACCCACGTGATCTACCAACTGACCTGCCTACACTGTGACACATTCTATGTGGGAATGACCAGCAACAAACTGTCCATTCGCATGAATGGACACAGGCAGACAGTGTTTGTTGGTAATGAGGATCACCCTGTGGCTAAACATGCCTTGGTGCACGGCCAGCACATCTTGGCACAGTGTTACACCGTCCGGGTTATCTGGATACTTCCCACTAACACCAACCTATCCGAACTCCGGAGATGGGAACTTGCTCTTCAATACATCCTCTCTTCCCGTTATCCACCAGGCCTCAATCTCCGCTAATTTCAAGTTGCCGCCACTCATACCTCACCTGTCATTCAACAACATCTTTGCCTCTGCCTCGACTGACATCTCTGCCCAAACTCTTTGTCTTTAAATATGTCTGCTTGTGTCTGTATATGTGTGGATGGATAGATGGATATGTGTGTGTGTGCGAGTGTATACCCGTCCTTTTTTCCCCCTAAGGTAAGTCTTTCCGCTCCCGGGATTGGAATGACTCCTTACCCTCTCCCGTAAAACCCACATCCTTTCGTCTTTCCCTCTCCTTCCCTCTTTCCTGATGAGGCAACAGTTTGTTGCGAAAGCTTGAATTTTGTGTGTATGTTTGTGTTTGTTTGTGTGTCTGTCGACCTGCCAGCACTTTCATTTGGTAAGTCACTACATCTTTGTTTTTAAATATATTTTTCCTACGTGGAATGTTTCCCTCTATTATAAAAATGAAGCTTAAATCTAGTATTACCAAGGCAAGAAGAGGTCAAGCCATATATTACGAGGGTCGGTCAAAAAGTAATGCCTCCCATTTTTTTTCTACTTAAAGAAATTAAGTTAAGTGAAAAATTTGAATTTGGCGCCATTCCTCAAACCTTCTTCTGCAATCCACTGCAGTAGTAACTCTCTGTGTCAACAGGTGGCAGCACAGCAGAAGTTTGTAAGATGGCCGACATCGATGTTCGTTTGAGACAGCGTTGTGTGATTGAATTCTTGAATGCAGAAGGTGAAACGCCCATACGCATTCAGGAAAGACTGAAGAATGTGTATGGTGTTGTGACAGTGGATGTCAGCACTGTTAGACGATGGGTTCGTCGTTGTAAGGAAGCTGAAGGGCAAACACCGTTGACTGACGAAAAGCGGAGCGGCAGGCCGGTGAGTGCAGTGACTCCACACAACATTCAGCAAGTTGATGACATCATTCGTGGTGACCGTCGGGTGACTGCAGATGAAGTGTGTCGCATTATTTCTCTTAGTAAAGGCAGTGTGATCACGATTATTAAACAATTGGGGTACTCAAAAGTTTGTGCACGGTGGGTTCCAAGAATGTTAACCGATCAGAATAAAGAGGCAAGGAAAACAATAGCCTCCCAACACTTGCAGCGCTTCCGTTTGGAGGGAGATGAGTTTCTGAAAAAAATTGTGACCGGGGACGAAACATGGGTGCATTTTTTTGAACCCGAATCAAAGAGGCAGTCAATGGAGTGGCGTCACACAAGCTCGCCGAGGAAGAAAAAATTCAAAACTGTGCGATCGGCAGGGAAAGTTATGGCAACAGTTTTCTGGGATACAGAGGGTGTGATTCTGGTTGATTTTTTGGAGCAGGGATGCACAATAAATTCTGTTCAATACGTCACAACCCTCAACAAACTTAAAGCACATCTTCAGCGAGTTCGCCCAACAAAATCAATGGCAGATGTTCTTCTTTTGCATGACAATGCAAGACCACACACCAGTCGTCACACCTCTGACGAGATTGTCAAAATTGGATGGGAAGTTTTGCCTCATCCCCCATACAGCCCTGACCTGGCACCATCAGACTTCCATCTGTTCGGGCCACTAAAAGAAGCTCATCGTGGGATTCATTTTGAAGATGAGGAGGCCGTCAAAACATCCGTGCGTCAATGGCTTAGGAAGCAGAGCTGTGATTTTTACCGTGCTGGGATACATGCCCTTGTTCAAAGATGGACCAAAACTGTAGAGATGGGCGGAGATTACATTGAAAAATGACAAAATGATCCTCAATGTTGTGGTTCAACCTATGTAATTGCATTTACATTTCCTGACAATTAAACGTAGAAAAAAAAATAGGAGGCATTACTTTTTGACTGACCCTCGTAGAATGTGCATGTTACTGATATGAGCACCAAATATGAGTATTCACTACTTATTTGAATGTTCATCTACAATATTTTCTCGGCACAACCTTCGTAGTGACATATTTCAGTATATTATACAGACAAGAGTGGTATCCTGAAGATATTGATGTAAGTTAGGTACATTGAATTACACTCACTACAGGTACTTTCAAACAAGTGATGTTTATAACTTATATGATGCTGCACTGTCAGAATTTTGAGATTGGTTCAGCAGACACTAAGTAAGTAGTTTCACAAAGATACAAAGATGTGAGCACGAAGAGTTTACTCAATTATTCTATGGCATGTAGATAATGGAACTCAGCAGCAGATAACAATAAATAAGATAAAAAAAGAACTTGCTTCTTTCCATACCCTGTCACCATTCCTTGTAGACCAGTAGATGCTTTCCTAGCAGATTTGAGAGAGGCAGGGCTAAGCATAGCTATGTCTGCTTGTGTTGGTTAACATGCAATGAAGATTTCTTCACTTTTGTTCGCAATCTGTATTTACAGGCACACGAGTCAGACGAAATGTGAGGACAGTGGTTTATACATATCAACAAAATGTATGTATGTTTATTGTCCTTTCAAAATTGAAATTGGAAAAAAAAAACAATTTTAATTGCTATTCTGTGTAAGGTAATATTATTCCATGAGCTCAAAGATTAAAAGAGTTACCTGCTCATGACAGATCTGTAAGAGATAAACATCCTTTGAATGGTCAAAGAAAATTTCAAGTATTGTGTATTTAAAATGTCATAATATGTTGTTATATGCATCCTAAGGGCGAAAGCAAAATTTTAAAGGACATACAGTGGTACTGAAATGTTGTTTTCTGCGCGAGTTATAAATGCTGTAATACATGTAGATGTGACTATGTATGAATTGTAACATATATGTACCCAACGTGTCAGCAACATGTAGATATATGTTTATATATGCTTAGGTTATATCAATGTTGAACTGTAATGCTTATTTTGTATATGTTATGTGAAATGGCATATATGTATTGACAGAGTCGATATCAAGAGGAACTATTCAGTTAGCAAACACTTGGCGTGTGGTGTAAAAAGGTTGCATTTACATGCGTGATAGTAAGTGAAGGTGCAGTTGCTTACAGTAAGCCAGACTTTTTGGTTCATTTTTTGTTGTGAGGGATGCTAGACTTTGCAAAAACAGACATAATGTCTCATGGGATAACAGCAATCAGTGATTTTATAATGTTACTTTAAATCCGTCTTGACTGCAAATTTTTTTATTATTCATATGACCGGTTTCGGTTCATTCAGAACCATCTTCAGATCTGTAAAAATAATTATACTAATTTACTATTTCACGAAAGCAAATCTTTTTCATCCTATCTAATCAACATCAAATGTACCAGAACGTACCTGATATTTAAGTTACAGGAGTAACCCGTCAAATTCAGCAACTTTCACATGCTACGTCACATAAAATTGGTTGGCAGAGTGCACGTCATTTATATTAATTATAATACTATTACCGACAGGTGGCGTCTGGTACATTTGTTACATTCCATTTGCACATGTTGTATTCAGTAGATCTTTTTTATATTAAAAATATTTAATTAAAATATGTAGATGTCAAAGCTAAAATCTGTACTTGTCAGGATTAAAAAACGGTAAAATTATCATTTTTATACGATCTAAAAGGCATAGGGCAATTTATATATCTATGGTGCTGGTGTGAACTTGTTTTCTTCTACGGTCTGCTTCCGTGGTTCCCGCCACTTTGGTGTTGTGCCGCTGTCCGCTCAGTCGTCTGCTGTCCATCGCCGCGGGCAAGAGGGCCGCACAGGAGGGCCCCGTCAACGACGCCAGGCGTTGCACGCGTCTTCCGGCTTCTCCACCGCGCACCATCTCTCATCCCTTGGCCTGGATCTCCACACGCAACAGTTGTCATCTTAGTAGGTCGTCATAAATGCTAAAATAGGCGTTATGATTAAATTCGCTTTGTTCGTTGAGGATTAAATCCGGGTCTTTATTTTTGTGGGTGTATATTTCGATCTCTTCTAAAATGTTAAGAAACCGTCCCTTGTGAGCTCTATGCAGGATACCTAAGTTGTTTTCAATATTCGTGACTGAGTGCTTTGTCGCAGCCATATGCGCCCCAAAAGCTGTTTTGTTTTGAGAGTAGGTGTGCTCCCTGAATCTGGTTTCAAAGTTCCTACCAGTCTGCCCTATATATTGTTTACAGCAGTCATTACATTTGATTTTATATACACCTGAATCCTGAAATTTATTCGTACTATTACATATTCTATGCCGGAGCTTCAATTTTAACGTGAAACTTGCTGAATTGGACGGGTTACTCCTGTAACTTAAATATCAGGTACGTTCTGGTACATTTGATGTTGATTAGATAGGATGAAAAAGATTTGCTTTCGTGAAATAGTAAATTAGTATAATTATTTTTACAGATCTGAAGATGGTTCTGAATGAACCGAACCCGGTCATGTGAATAATTAAAAAAAAAAAAAAAAAAATTGCAATCAAGACGGATTTAAAGTAACATGCTAGACTTTGCTACAAGGGACCATTCAAGGTGAAAACGTTTATTGACTAACCTGAAAATTTATGGGCTGACCTTGGACATTGAAATATGTGATGCACATCGTGGTTGCAGTACTACAGGGCAGAAATGATGGGCATTTCCATTGCAGAATTGGAAACTTTCAATCACGCACTTGCCTATAAACACTGTTCTACAGAACAGCTCTATGGACATTCATCATTATGCAAAAACTGTCAAGACAAACTGTACTGCCTAGCCGTGTTTCCCCAATGTACTTACAAGGTGTGAATGCAACAAAAATTGCTTAACATTTGTGAGCACAGTCCTGCAAGAGGCGTGTAAGCAGTTACTCCACAATAATACAGCGGCGGACTCCGACTTTGAATGTGCCCTTTGTCGTGGCATGGACTTGGAAAATCAAACTTTCAGAATATGTAAATAAAACTTTAAAATAAGAGAGAGCTGGCATGTTTAAGGTAAACATTAAAATAAGTTTGGCCATCAATAAATATGTTATATAAATTATAGCCAAAAATTAATTTGCATATGTTATGATTGTACATAAAGGCGCACCGCTCTACTGTATACTGTTGTCCAGTAAACGTAGACTATGTTGTATTGGGGCTTACGCTGGTTTACCTATATGGACAGATGCTTTATTTTTCTCTTTTTATTTTTATCCATTAATTTGCTCAAGCAGCTCACAGCAAAGATTAAAATTTGGTATGCCCACAACAAACAAGCCTATGGAGTTAGCAAAAAAAGAAAATGAAAAACATTACTCTTCTCATGTTTTGTAAAAACTCCTCTTGAATGTTTCATGATCCTGTACTGTCTCTCTTTTCCCATCCACAATAGAGAGAGGATGCGGATTTTTATTTAGTTCGCCAATAGTGTGAAATGTATTAATTCTTATGCTACAAAGTCAATGTCACTTATTAATTCTTTATTTCACCTGATCCATCTATCTGTGTCACCAGTATATGTAATATTTTGGAGAAACAAGAAAGAAGCACAATGGACGCCATAACATTGTCTTTAAAAAAGAAGAGGAGGTAAATAACTTCAAGACTCACACAACTATCAACTAATAATACAATATTATATGTTTCTGACTGTCTGGAGTGTGTGTCTCTGTGAGTAAATTAGCTGAGACACACACTCCTGAGCGAACTCACTATTATTGCATCCATTGTGCAGCACCAGCTAACTTCCATCATAATTATTATTCTTAAAATTATTAATCAGTAAAAGAGGCACATATGTTGTATGATAAATACTCCTAGCTCCTTTATTCACTGAGATGTGGAAGTAACTTGTCCCCAAGAGTGAGAGGTCGGTTGCTCAGGACACATACAAGTTTCCATAGCATTATAGGAAAACTTAAGCAGCATCCATATAAACATCCACAGTACTTGGGGAATGGCAGAGCAGGACATGTATACATGTCCACAGCAGTGAAAGCGTTAAACGGAACTTACAGTTAAATTTTAATAAAACCTATTTTTATCAGTGCAATATGATGCTGCCAACGAAAGTATGTACCTTGACAAGCTGTTTAATCTGACTCTTCGATCATTACTGTATCAGCCTTGGTTAATACCTTGAAGCTATCTGTTTAGAGCTGAGGTATCCCATCCTTGTCAGAAAACAGGCACCCCATCCTTATCAGAAAACATCTGATGCCATTATTCAAAGCTTGCTACTTATTTTAACTATTTATTATTTTTAATTTTTCAAGATTTGTCTGTTACCATTTCCTTTGCCCTAATGGAACTCAATAACTTTACATGATACTGATACTTATGTTAACTTGAAATATTCTGTGCATCATGCTCTTGAAAGGGATGTATAATGCTTCTCAGTGCCTCACGCGATTGTCAAAATACAATCAGATAAGCAACAAGCTTTGAATAATGGCATCATATGCTTTTCTAACCAGTGTGGGATGCCTCAGTAATACACTGAAAGCTTCAAGTGGCCATGTCACATCCCCTTTACTGTCATGGAAGCCAATGGCTCGGAAGAGCTTGTCGCATTACAGCAGAAGAAAGATTAGTACAATAGTAAGCAATGTGTCAACTTTAGTCCAGAGATGATAAAGAGAGAGAGAGAGAGAGAGAGAGAGAGAGAGAGAGAGAGAGAGAGAGAGAGAAATAAAAAATGATTTATGGAAGAGAAAGGAATAGCGTAATTAAGAACTGGGAGGAAAATATGAGAAAAAGATAACAAAGAAAGGAAGGAAGAGAAAGCAAAAGCACTAAATAAAACAATGAGACAAAAATAAATAAAAATATATATCATGAAAACAGAGAGAAGGGGATGCACTAAAGGAGACTAAGTATGGGAGGGTGTCGTGAAGAGAGGATATATTGAAGGGCAAGTTCCCATATTTGAGGGTAAGAACACACACACACACACACACACAGCTGATCATTAAAGCTGTACCAGGAAGGATAGCAAATAACAAAATTTTACTTATTGTGTATATTAAGTGTAATAGGAAGAACACATGATTAAATTTATAGGTTATTCGGTGAACATCAGGTGTAAAATTTAAGTGCACAGAGTTGCCACCTCTGGCTGCAACAAAAGTTTTAACCCAGATGGGCTTTGATTCAAACTTTGCCCCATGCTGCTTCAGCTCTATGCCAGAACTTGTTAATCATACGGGCTGATGAGTGTTGGTATGCTCCAATCATGACCAGATGGGTACATCCAAATGAAGTGGTCCAATAAAAATTAAGTTGGTTGTTTGACCATTTTTAAATATTTTAATTTTTTTATATGTGATTACCCTATAATTGAGAAGTTCAAAACAGTTTTTAAAAAAAAATTTTACCTTTCATCTTTACTGAATGGCGGCCATTTTCATTTGTAAGCATGCGACAATGTTTCAGTTAAGAGACGTTAGCAAAAATATGAATATCTCTGCACTGGGTTAAGTTAAAACATTGCAATTGACATGATTGTTTTTAGAAAAGTGTCACCTACAACATTGTCTGTTACACAAAATACCTTAAATTCAAAACTAACCAGTCAAAATCACCTCCAAAGTTTGGTATCCAAATTTTCAAAAATCCACATTTTAGGCCCAAAAATAACAAACAAGGAGTGATTTATGAGAGTCTATTTTTTTCCTATAGTTAGATATCATACACCAGTAGTCTCATATGGAGCAAGAACACTTACAAATGTTTCCTTAATTTTTTATGAATTTTTGAAATTTGAAAATTTTCATTTTTTGTAAAGTTTGGGGTTAGTTATCTCAGGTGGGACTGAATATAAAAATATGATTTTTGCGCAGTTTGTAGACCTATATGATAGCAACATTGATATCTGACTGTGAACAAAGATACAAATTTTTCAAAATGACGAAATAATTCACATTACTCTACAACTGATCTTATGGCTGTTGCCTATTTAAATGCTTTATTGTTTCATTGTAATAAAATTTAACTGTGACATATATATAGTTAGCACTATCACCCAATATTCATTTAGTTCATTCATTTTTAATAATGCAATATTAAACAATAGGAGCTTTCGCTTTTGTTCTGTGGTAATAAAAATGCCCATTTACGTTTAGGTTTATTGTCAATACAGAAGTACATTATTGCTGGGTGTGGCATTGTTGTAGTTAGTCTGTTCTGAAACCTCTTTTAGAGTGGATGTTCATAGTTCATTGTGAGTGTAGAATGTGTTAAGTGCTTTGTTCTGTGTGTAATTTGTAATTAATTTTGAGAGATTAACTGGAATACAATAACATGGATGAAAAGTGCTCTGTTGGACAGATAGCAAGTGAAGTGTGTCACAAAACAGTTTACAGTTCAGTTTCAAAAAACTTGAAAAATGTCAATGACTTTGATGAAGTTAGACAAACTTAGTTTAAATTTCGAGTAAGTTCTTCTGTAACATCAGTATGTGAGTATCATGAGAAGAAATATATTCTGAAGTACAGCCACATTTTTGGAAGAAAGTGCTGTGATCCACTTAAAGTTCATAAAAAGCCTATAACTAAAGGTTGAGGGAAATAAAACTTGAACATTTGTCCTTGTTATGTGAGAGTGAAACAGCTTCCCAAGTGAAATGTAATGTGATTCCTGAAAATTCCCTGTACCAAAATTGTTACTCAAAAATATTTGTTGTGAATCCAGAACCAGAATCATGTAACCTTGGTAATGACATTTATATTCCAAAAGAGGAAGCTGTTAGCATATTGGATATTGTTTGTTCTAAGTTAGACGTATCTCCTACTTCGAAAATAATAAAATTAAGTAGCAGAAAAAGGAAAGCAGCGATTTAAAATAAGGTACAACAAATTTCAGACAAAATTAGAAAAGTCTTGGAATCATGCTTTAATAATACAGATACCAACATTATTTCTAAATAAGAAGAAAATCTACCACCAGCATCATCTGACACTGAATTTTTTAGCTTAATAGAGAAATTAAAAATTAAATGTTCAGTGACATCTAAAGAGGAAAAAGTTAAAATTTTAAGTTTGCTCCCTAGCTCATGGTCAAGAGAAAAAAAAATAGTTCATGAATTCAACATTTCTCATTGTTTGGTTAAACTAACCCGAAAATTAGTGAAAGAGCAAGGAATTCTTCCAGTTTTAGGAAAGAAGAAAGTAGGTACAAGTGAAGAAACAATTAAAAAGATGCAGCAGTTTTTTTGAAGATGATGAAAACAGCAGAGTGTGCCCAGGTTGCAAAGATAGCAAAAGAGTTGTTATAAGTGGAGTTAAAGTAACGAAGCAGAAATGACTAGTGCTGTCAAATTTAAATGAATTTTATGTAGCTTTCGAAAATTCTCATCCTGAATGCAAAATTGGAAGGTCAAAATTTTGTGACCTCCACCCTAACTAGTGTATTTTGGCTGGATCCTCAGGGACACACTCTGTATGTGTTTGTTTATATCTTCAAAATGTCAAACTGATGATGATGGGTGCAAAACTCAGTGATCTTAACTACAAAGAGTTACTAGATTTAATGGTCTGTGACACTAACAGTTATGACTGCATGATAAGTTTGTGTAATAAATGCCTGGTAAGGGAAGCATTATTGAATTGTTTCACGAATGATGAGGAAATGCCAGACAGTATTACCTTCAAACATTGGGTCACAACTGACAGGGCAGAAATGATAACAGTGGTTAAGTCTCAGAAAGAGTACTTGGAATCCTTAACTGATAACTTACAAAAACTCAAAAGTCACCACTATGTTTCTAAAATCCAAGGTAAGTTTTTGAAGGACAAAAAAGCACAACTTCATGAAACTGTATGCATAGTGCTAGCAGATTTTCCAGAAAATTTTACATTTGTGATTCAGGATGCAATACAAGGGTACCACTGGCTCAATGATCAGGCAATAGTGCATCCATTTATTCCCTACTTTAAAAATGAGAAAGATGAAGTTTGCAGTTCTTCAATTTGCATTCTAAGCTACTACTTGGAGCACAACAATTTGGCTGTATATGTGTTTCAAAAGTATGTAATAAATTACATAAAAGAAAATTTTCCCAATTTACTTTTCAGATGGAAGTGGTAGTCAGCGTAAGAACAAAAGGAATTTTTCAAATCTGTGCAAGCACAAAGTAGACTTTGGGTTGGATGCTGAATGGCACTTTTTTGCGTCTTGCCATGGTAAAAATGCATGTGATGGAGTAGGAGGTACAACAAAATGTGAAGTAAGTAAAGCCAGCCTACCAAGACCAACCACAGACCAAATTCTCACATTACAGGACATGTATGTCTTTCCAAGGATAATATTAAAGGCATTACCTATTTTATGATCAAGAAAGAAGAAGAGGTTCTGCATACAAAAACAACACTTCAAACCAGATTTGAAAATAAAAGGCACAACGCATTTCCACAAATTCCTCGGCACTGAAGAAAACTTAGTTCGAAGCTATGCAACAGCAGAAACCAAAATTTATGAGGATCATTGTGTTAGTAAAATTACATCTCTGTCTTTAACGTTGAATGATATAGTGGCATGTGTGTATGATGAACAGTGGTGGCTTGCAGAGGTTGAAAGAATAAGTTTGGAAAACAATGATGTTTTTGTGCATTTTTACAATCCTGCTGGCCCAAGAACATCATTCAAGAAATCTACTAGTGACAAAGTTTGGATACCAATGAAAAATGTTTTAAGGAAACTTTCAGTGCTTGAACTTACCACAGCAACTGGGAGGTCTTATTCTATATCACAGAAGCTGTCTGAAGAAATAAGTGTTCTTCACATTCACCACCAGGTTTAGAAACAGTCGCATCTTGAAGGACGTTAATTGAAAATATTTATTTTAAGTAAGTCAAAATAATATAAATGTTAATTTCAGTGATGTTTCCAATGTTTGTCTTGTGAGCATTATCTGTCCGTATGCTAGCTACTGCTGACTGCCAAGACAATGAAAGTCTGTAATCTTCATTACAGTTCATGTTGGTGGTCAACTTTACTATCTTGATTGTGCCTTGTATCTTCATTTGGTAGGCAAGTGGCTCTCTAGCTAGCACACAAGTCTCCTCAAAATGTATATGTTGACCATATGATTTCGGTGTTCTGCCACAACAGATTTCTATGTCTGTCCGAGCCATACGTGATGTTAATTGTCTATGTTGTTGGAAGTTGCCACAACTCACAATCACAGCTGACCTCACAAAAACCAGCTATGTATAGTTCATTGATGGCATCTTACATGGTCTACAGCAGGTCAAAAGTTTTGTTGTTGCTCCAAAAAATCAGTTTAATGCCCAACTGGCAAAGAATTTTTCACCACATGGTCTGTGATTCCTCCCAGGTATGGTACAAGAGTGAAGCATAATTGTTCTACCAACTCACATCTGTAGTTCTTGTTCTTTGTGGACATGGCATGGTTATAAAAGGTTCTTCACTGCATACATTAGTTCTGTAGGTGGAGCACAGCTTCTGCAGTTCCAACTACGTCAGCAGTACTGCAGATTTGATTATCCCTGACAGTCAACATAGGCAAATTCCATTCTTCTGCTGTGAGTAATGGTGATTGTGGGGAAAGGCAGGAAGGGTGGGTGGTTCATAGCACGCAGGTATAGTAAAACCCTTTTTTAACAAATCTCTGGGGACCTTAATATTTCTTCCTTAAATAGGAATTTTGCCAGAACACACGGAAAGAGTGATCCAGAATCACAGTTCAAGCATTTTAAGGTAACATAAGAGCTTTTTAATTACAAAATTACCAATACCTTGTGCTACAAATTTAAATGCAGTAAATATATTCCACTTTTCACAATGCACATCCTTTATTCATTCTAAAAAAAATCAAAAAGTTTTGTTTGTTTTGTCCTTCCAGAATATTGTAGTGAAAGAAGTTGTCACTTCAGCTGGTTGACAGAAGTTAGAATTGATCCATCTACATCAAAAGAGGAAAATCGAACAATGGAAACTCTTGGTAGGAATATCCACAACACAGGAAAAGATAGATTGCTACTTACCATAAAGATGACACACTAAGCTGCAGACAGGCATAATTAAAAGACACTTACACATAAGCTTTTGGCCACAGCCTCTGTCAGGAAGAGGCATTCTGGTCCAAACTGCCAAAGTTGGCAGTCGTGTGCAAGGTATGCTTGTTTGTGAGAATGAATGGTGTGTGTTTCTCTTCTTCTGGCAAAGGCTATGGCCAAGGGCTTAAGTGTAAGTGTCTTAATTGTGCCTGTCTGCAACTTAGCATATCATCTTTACGGTAAATAGTAATCTATCTTTTCCCACATTGTTAAAAGGGGAAAAGAAATTCCCAACAGTATCATTTTCTTTCACAGCAGCAGGGAAACTTAATGCAAGTCTCCTTTTTTCCTTCTTCTTCTTCACTGTCACCGCTAGCTCCTACCTGTGTTCCTTCATAAGCACTTCATTTGCACTCATCTCAGGTATGGAAGTCGGGACATCAGTATCACAACAAACATCTCCTGGATTGTGGCATTTTCAGATATACCAGTTTTGGTACACCTACTCCAGTTTTCTTCTAGATCTTCTTCAACAGTTAATGATGAACCATAGCCAGACTTTGTGAAATAATTTAACACAGTCTACTGTGTTACAGAATTCCAGGCAGCAACAAACATATGCTTAGGCTGTACAATGCTGAGTCTCATCATTACTTTCCTCTCAAAGGATGAAACTGATTTCTACACAGCTGCTACTCTACATTTGGTTGTAACAGAGTGTATTATACCCACATTCAGAGACTACAGATAACCTGTGCAATTCGGAGGAAGAAACAAAACAGTTACATTCCTCAGAAATTGTGTTTCCTTGGGGTGTACAGGGCTTAAGTCAATAATAAATACAATTTTCCATCCCGCTGCACCCATTGTGGCATCCAAATGTCTGAAAAAGTCAGCGAGATTTGTGACATCTCCAGGGACAGGCGTTGTACTCATATGTACAAAATAGTGTTTTTATGTTTTGAAAGCATCTGGGAATTAATAGTGGAGGAAACTTTTCACTTGCATCACTATATACACAATAGTGTCGTCATCCTTTCTTTACTTTTTTTACCACTGTGGAATTTTTCTTCCTTAACAGCATATGATTTTGCAGGAAGTGAACTATAAAAGACATCAGTTTTATCAGTGCTGAAAATGTAGGGATCATGACCCTGTACGAGGTGTGTGAGAAAGGAATAAGACCGACAAGACTGCAACCGATCTGACAACGCAGCATAAACATACTTGTGTAGACAGGTGTGTTCATTCCTTCTAGATGTACAGTCCAAGTTTCAGCTCCGTACAGCCACCACATGATTTTTGAAAGTGGCACCAGTGAAGTTGTGCTGTGTGTTACAAAAATGGGAAAAGTGGAATTTAGAGCAACATTTTGCCCTCAAGTTTTGCGTTAAATTTGGGGAATCCACAAGGATGACCTTTGGAAAGTTTGAAACAGAGCTATGGGGAACATACATTATCAAGAGCACAAGTTTTTCACTGGCAGAAATCGCTTTTGGAAGGGCAAGAGTACGTTGTTGATGAACCTCACTTCTTTCACTGTACACCAAATTTTGACAAAGTTTTGCACATGTGTCAAAATGATGCCACAAAGTCTCACAACTGAGCAGAAGTATAATCGAAGTAATGTGTGTGTTGATCTTCTTAAGAGGGTTACCAATTACCACAAATAGTTTACTCATATGGTCACAGGTGATGAAACCTGTATTTTTTAGTACAATCCTAAGTCAAAGCAGCAACGCCGGGAGTGGCACTCTGAGACAGCTCCTCGAATGAAAAAAGCTCGAATGAGCAAATCAAAGATCAAAACAATGATGATTTGTTTTTTTGAAAGAACAGGTATCATACATAAAGAACTTGTTCCTCAAGGTCAAACTGTCAACTAAGTGTTTTACAAAGATGTCTTTGATAGACTCAGGAAAAGGGTGAATCAAGTTAGACTTGACATTATAGACAAATGGATTCTGCATCATGACAACAACTCATGTCACACGGCCACTACCATCACTCAAAAAGCAATCCTGTTGTTCCACAGCCCCCTATTCACCTGATCTGAGTCCTTGTCACTTTTTTGCCTTCCCAAAATTGAAAAATGTCTTAAATTGAGGTCATTTCAGGACTCTGGAGAACATTCAAAAGAATATGACCGACATCTTAAAGGCCATACCAGTTGAAGCGTTTCAGTGCTGCTACGAACACTGGCAACAACAACTCCACCGACATATAGCCGCCAAAGGGAACTATTTTGAAGGGGGCAATATTGTTGTTTGCAACAAATAAAACTTTGGTAGAGAAAAGCTCAGTCTCATTACTTTTCTCACACACCTCATATCAATGGTGGCAGTACAATGTTCTCCCAATAGTTCATGTTTCTATGATCAAAGCCTCACTAATGCCATTCTTCAGATTGGGTTCACGAGTCTTCTCTTGCAGTATGTTTCCACTTATGGGAATGTTTCCCCTTCTCAGTCCTTGAAACTACTTTAGAAGAATATTTTCCACAGCTCTTAAAGTAGATGTATGAAAGTTCTTCCTTTCTGGATCTGCAAGAATCGTTAGGTTTGGCATTTAAGAACTTTTTGAATATGCTACACATGCAGATTGAACTAAACTGGATTTCTTCACCATGTCAGAAAGATTTATGTTACAATTGCCACTGACATAGCGGATGATCACCAGCTTTTGTTGAACTGTAAGCTTTCTACATTTGCAAGCCATAACTCCACAAAAGCAAAATTGATAGCTTTGACATTTCATTAAACAAACAACTACACTTTTTGTGCTTGGTAGACTCAGGGACTGTGACATCTGATCATGTGATGTAAGTCAAACGGAAATCTATTTCTGATTCTTTCACTGCATCTGCTGCTATTGATACAAGGGAAGTTGAGTTGGTGACTACGATAGTCTGCTTGAAAGCAGACTTCTTGTTGAAGCAGGGTTTTTAAACGTGGGGAAACATAACACTGTTCTTATAGGAGTGTCGCTAGGACCAACGGAACTATTCCTTAAAAGCAAGATTTCCTTATTAGTGGGTTTGTTAATTCAGGGTTTCATTGTATGTATCAATGTTGCTCAGTTTCTTGTACATTAGACGCCTGCTCCTGTTGATACACAGCACATGCTGGGAGTTTATGAAGTCTGATGTAAGTGGGAGGTAATTTACATTGGAGGGACCTAACAGAACATGGATAAAAAAGCAAAGCGCTTCCTATGGCTCAAACCACCTCATAAAGTCACGTGGAAAAATGTCAAAATGAATGTGGCAAACATATACAAATCAAGACGACTTGGCAGCCACTTCCCTTCAAAAGGAAGCTATGAGAGCTGAAGGTAGTCAAGTGGTCCATAACATGAACCACAATAGTAGTAACAAGTTTCCATTGCTTTAGCAGCCAGCAGTAGCCAGGAAAAGACTGTTCTGCCACACAAGTCCATGAACACTTTCACAGACAGCACAAAATGTAAAAACCTGTCCTAACTGGTAATAGACACCATAGGAACAGCAGAACATTACAGAATCATCTCCCTCCTGATTTCCATCTTAAATTACAATGAATAAAGAACTACAGTTTCCTTCCTCTTCACTTTGACGCTCAATCATATGAAAACTTTTATTCCTGCTCCTTTTAATGAAATATAGGGGCAGGCCTGAAGATTAAAAGTTGTACTGACCCGGATTGGTTGATTTGGGAGAGAGGACCAAACAGTGATGTCATTGGTCCCACCGAATTAGGAATGGATGGGGAAGGAAATCAGCCATGCCCTTCAAAGGAATCATCCCAGAATTTGCCTGAAGCGATTTAGGGAAATCTCGGAAAACCTAAATCACAATGGCCAGACACAGATTTGAACCGTTGTCCTCCTGAATGTGAGTGCGGTGTGCTAACCACTGCTCCACCTTCCTCGATGACCCAGATGAATTAAATTCCCAAATGAAGGCTGTTTGCAACAATGGCTGAAATGATGGTGCGTCATTTTACAAGACAATATGGTCTACAACCCAGAAGAATTTTAAGTAAGTGTTACAAATTGTTCAGCTTTAAAAAACGTCAAAATGATCAAGTGGTTACATGAAATAAAATGAAGTAAATTAGCAAATAAGACATTTCTTAGAGCATAAACGTTTCAAAGGCTCCGCAAATCACCCGTATGGGAAAATGATCTCGATGCTGCGTCTCAACACAGCTGGCTAAATTCTCAGTGCAACAGCACATCGTACCTTCACTTCAGGAGTCAACCTCTCTGGCCAATGTCTATCAGATCATAAAAATTTTTTAAGTTTTAGATTTTTCAGTTCTCATCAATTCCTGAATTGAATATGAAGCAAATATAAATTCTTCATATACTTATCTAATGACGATTATAAATTTTCTTGTAGAATAAGATGTTCCCAAGGAAGAATGTCTTGAAACGTGTGAAGACTCAATAGTTCTCAGTGTTGAATTACAGTCAGTGTCAGAAACAACTACTTCTAATGTCATTCTGGAAAGTATTTTTACCTGAGTTTTATTCTGATATACTGAAACAAAGACAAAGAAGTGAACACTGCACTCTAAGGTGTCATTAATTAAATATGGCTGAGTGTCAAACATTAACAAAATTGTGAAATTTCCTGGCTGACTAAACCTGTGTACCAAACTACGATATCCACTTTCAACCTTCAGGAAGTTTCACAATATCGAACAAACTACTGCAGAACAAAATATATGTTATGGAATTAATTAAAATGCATTCACTGTGTTACCCCAAAGCTCCAGATTCGCGCTTAAAATTGCAACACCATGAATATAAGTCACATGCATTTGAAAATGGTATAACAGTTTACCAGATATAAAATCCTAGTCACATGATGAACAACAGCCATATAAATAGCAATGTAACATTTGTACATGTCCTTTGAAACTGTTATACTGTGGGGCACAAATATTTTTTCTAACTTATTTTGTGATACATAAAATTCAGGGCTGTAGCAGAATGTTGCATGGAAGAGTACTAACATAAATATGAAATACATATTATTTACACAGATCAGGCAAGAGAAGATGAGGAAACTGAAAATCAAACAAAAGCTACTAGAAGACAACATTAAAGGAAATGTTCTAAGAGATGAACAACTAAATGACTTGAGAATGCAGGAAGTAACAGGTATTGAAATCTGCAAATTTACCATACAATGGGTACATACATTTAAGGCATAGTTATGAAGAATTTTTTAAGTTGCATCATAACATGAAGAGATTTATGCAGCACTGAGCCTTTCATGAGTTTAATGGCTATGCATCATTATAATACTGTGTGTGTAGAGTTTTATCATTGAGCAATGCACCACTCCTCAGTGTTTTACTACCGACCTATAAACATAATTGACTAACAAACAAAAATGTACATAAAAAAGAAATATTTGAACTGAAAACAACAGTGATATAAAGAACTGTAATGGACCATTTTTAATCTCTCTTTCCTTCAATGGTTATGCTCTGCCTGCAAACCAAATACAATCTTCCTAACATAACGTACTCTCTCTCTCTCTCTCTCTCACACACACACACACACACACTCACACACACACACACACACACACACACACACACACACACACACACTTTCACTAACCACACCTGCCCCTTTGAAAATCAAAGTGAAAGGTGGCTCTCTCAAGCACTTTTGATGCCGCCAACTTCTGTCATTCTTTGACAAAAAGGAAGGCAGTGACAAAGTTGCTTTAGATTGTGCATACAGAAAGACGTTCCCTTCTATTTTTCTGATGGAAAGTTTTCATGATAAACAGTTTTCATGATAAACAGACAGCCCCTGCCAATATGCTTCATCTTTCAATATAGCAATTTCAAATATTATGCAAACGATAGCTTAAGACTGAATCTCATACATAAATGCACTTTACTTTTCAAATTTTGTTGTGTAGCTAAGGAATGTAGCACACACAATTATAGCACAAATATCTCAAAATAGGAGTATAATTGAGTCACTTACCGGTCTTAACCATCTCATATGCTTGTTTGCATTTAATTTGAAACTCTGACACAGTTTCTTCATCAACTCTACTGGTCAGATTCACATTTAATTGATATGGGTCCTGTAAAACCATAGGGGTATCTACCCTGAGTGGCCTAGCACCACTATACATTATTCTATTGTACAGCTGCATTTCTGGTGGGATTGCCATTCCTCCTCTAATGAAAATTTCACGGTCCAGCACATCTCCCATGTATGGTGCCAATACTACTCGATCCAGTCTAACTTCTGAGAAGTAACTGCAAAAAAAATGTTGATAGCAAAAAAAAATGAAAAATAAAATATTACAGACAGACTTTACATCATAATTTTTAGGAAAATAAGCTATATTGTAAAGACAAGGTAATCATGAGATAGAAAAAAGAAATGCTCACATCGACTTCAAAATACATCAATTTTTCAAGAACCTCTACCTCTTAACTGCTCAAGAAAGTACCGATAAACAAAAAAGGAGGTAATGGGCAGTAGACAAGCATATTTGAAGTTTATTTAAGAGTACTGTCAGCTATCGGAGAAAAGTCTTCCTCACACACACACACACACACACACAAAATCACTATTGTTTCCTCTGTATGGGGAGGGATAGTAGGGTAGGGATTGGAGGAAGATCCCATAGTGCTATCTTTGGAAGTGTGCAAGATGCAACAAGGACAGGATAGAAGGTGGTTAGGCACACAACATCGGGAGGCTGCATTGGTAAAGGGGGGGGGGGGGGGGGGAGCAAAGAAGGGGAAAGAAGTATGCAGGGGGTCTGGGGGGTACAGCAAGCATGTGTAACTGGAATGGGAGCAGGGAAGTTGATGGCAGCAAGCGTGGATGGCGACTAGCAAAAGTTTCGGGGGGATAGGGGGGTCGGGGAGGGGGTGGGGGGGGACGACAGTTTACAAGAATCCAGATTATGCTGTAGGATGAGTTCCAAACAGTACAATTCAGAGAAGTTGGTATTTGTGGAAAGAGGGAAGACTTCAGAAGTCACTCATGTCGAGCACAGCATGATGTGTGGCATGCATGGCAGCCAGGTGTCTCTTGGGCTCAGTATGGTGGCGGCTGTTCATGTGGACAGGAAACTGTATCGCAAATTTATGAAATAATTTATACTGCTTCAGTCACTTTTTTTATTAACATTTAATTAGCACAAAGTGTTTCAGCAGCGTGCTGCCCTCATCAGGTACATTTACATTATATTAATCTGAAAGGGTTTTTATGTTCATTTTCTGACTGCGCCAGTGAGGTGACGTATTGACATACAGTTGTTTTGGTTGGAAATTTAGTTGTCTGGCACATAGAACACAGTAGCAAACACATCACAGCTTATCAGTTTCACATACAGATGATGTCCCTGTGCTATGTGTGCCAGACAACTAAATTTCCACAAAAAATGCTCCTACATCAATACATAACATCAATGGCACACACAGCAAATGAACCTAAAAACACTTCTTCAGATTAATATAATGTAAATGTAATTGCAATGCACCTGATGATTACAGCATGCTGCCAAAACACATTGCACTAATTAAATATTAGCAAAAATGTGGCTGAAACAGTATAAATTATTTCATAAATTCACAAACAAGCTGTCTGTCCACATGAATTTGTTTATGTGGCCTTCCTCGCTTCAACCTTTGGAAGTGCTTGGCTCTATCCCCTTCCCTTTCCTCACTCCAAACACATGTGCATGCGTACACACACACACACACACACACACACACACACACACACACACACACACACAACCTAACATCCTATCATCCTGTTGCCATGACATCCCTGCAGTCTCCAACAGGCAACACTACAGCATCTTCCTCAGCCCTATCCTGCTACCACTACCCCTCCCAACCCCAAACCCCGTTTGTAACCCTAGGACCCACCACAGCCAAGAATGCTGCTCACCGCATTCAGGCCTTAGTGCACAGACAGTTCTCTCTCTCTCTCTCTCTCTCTCTCTCTCTGTCTGTGTGTGTGTGTGTGTGTGTGTGTGTGTGTGTGTGTGTGTGTGTGTGTGTGTCTACTTTTAAATGTGCCTGCCTACACATCTACGTGGTGAGCAGCAATCTATCTTATTTCGCATTATTGTTATTTCATCCTGTATTTTCCATTGTTTAAAAAAAGAAACCATCAGCTCACTGTCAACCATTTCCTAGGTAAAGCTTTATTATCTTAAACTAGTTACCCATCCTATTCAGCAATTTTTGTGTGTTAAGTCCTGAGAACTAGTTACTCAACATGCAGCAGAAATGTTAATTATTCATTCACTGATCACTTGTTTAATAAATGAGTCACAACTGATTACATGAGTGACAGTTCACATGTCTTTCAATGCCCCTATTTCCTGAATTGTATTGTAGTTGTTGACTGGAGACATACTCTGCTGTTATAACTGGTGAAATATTCTGACACACTAAACAATTTCTTTTTACCCCCTTTTTATGTTTATTACGAATAAAACCTGCTTCATAACTAACCTTTACAAGCAGCTCCACAAAACACCTGTGACACACTAGCAACATAATAATAGAATCGTTTCACCCACAACACATGGGAGCTGACACTGTTACTAGGGATTATAGTTGGTCATACTGTCATAATAGCTGTTACAGTCATTACTATACAATGAAAAACAACAAAGGACCTTATGGGAGAACACAAATATCAGTAACAACTCAAAAAAACAATGCAATTGCACTTCTACTAACATATCACCATACTCACTAACTTATATATACATCGCAGACAAAAGTAGTTAAAAAACTTAAAAATAAGAATCCGCAGAATAATAAGTGCAGTTTAATGGGTAAGTGAACAATTACTATGTCATTTACTACTTCTTTCACCTCTGGAAATATGTTACTTTGAGAAATTCCAAATTTTCCCATGGTTTGGAGTTCATGTTAAATTGTACATACCTTTATAGCTGGATGTGTATGCCAGTTCAGGGGTCAGAGGATGGCAAGGATATATCACTTCCACTGTATTGTTCAAAACAACCTTCAAGTTTAGAACAGTTTTCCCTTTCTAGGATAATAACTCTGTTACAACTATACTCAGTCTTTCATATTCATCTGCACTATCGGATTCGGCCCCCAAAACATAAATGTGCAGATACGGTCTTTGATTTTAAGGACGGTGTTAAATCACACATAAATTAACAGAATAAATGCTCAAACAAGAAATATGGAACTGTAGATGTGTAATACTTTAGATTAGACAGGACATTGCACAAAATTTCAAAATTTTTAATATGTATGTGCTCTCATTTGTTAAAATAGAGCAGATAGCTGGTAAATTAACAACTGTTCTATTGTCAGAACACAAAATATGAACAGTTTAAACATAACATATTAAGATCTCTACTGTGGTAGCTGCCACCTGTTCCATATCAAGATGTCTTACTCACAGCCTCATCACACTTTGACACTGCACCGGCAGTGGGAAGCAGGAGTTGTCGAAACATAGTGATAAGCTTACCAGAGCCTTTATTGACATACAATATCCTATCCTGCTCATCCATAAACTGACCTCCAACATCAGAAATTCTGCTAACCTGCCACCAACCAGCATTCCTCTGATCACCCAGACCTTGAATCACTCAACCACATCCTTCACCAGGGTCTTGTGCTGAAACTACCTCTCATCATGCCCTTAAATGAGTGAGATTCTACCTAAAATCCCATTCAAAGTAGAATTCCACCACCCACCCAATCTACAGAATATCCTTGTTCATCCCTATTCCAATTCTGCTCCCAATCCTGCACCCCTCGTGGTTGGCCCAGGTGCAAGACGTGTCCCATACACCTCCTAGCACAGTCCAGTAACAAGCATTTTATACACTAAGTGCAGGTTCATGTGTGAAAGCAGCCATGACACATTTCAGCTATGCTACAATTACTGTACAGCATTCTATGTAGGCAATACCAGTAACCAACTCCCAACTCTCTACTCACATGAATTGTCTCTCACTCACTCTCACTCCCCCCCCCCCCCCCCCCCCATTCCCACCACTCTCCTTCTCCATCTCCACCTTCCTCTCTTTCCCCCAGTCGCCCTCTATCTCATGTGTTCTTTCATCTTGTTGTGCAGCCACTGATTCGTTTGTCAAAAGGCCTACCTCATACTATCCCGCTATCCTCTCCTTGCCTTGTGCATTCAGTCTTACCCCCTCCCCAACTTCATCAGCACATGCAGCTGGTCAGTCTTACCTCAGCTGCTGGAGTGTTCCTTTTAGGTGTGTCTGTGATTGTGCGTATGAATGTGTGTACTTTTCTTAGAAAAAGAATAAGAACTCAAAAGTAAGTGTGAATAATGTTTTCTGTTATGCATGTCCGTGCTACATACCTCAGTCCACTATCGGTGAATGGTTGCCTTTCTTGTATTTTAAACATATTAATATCTGTATTGCAGATGAATGTATCATCTCAACAGGCCAGGAAGCCATAAGTTAATGGTAATACCATGGGGCTGAGACACTCTTAGAAATGGATGCTGAGTGAGAAAAAGTGACATTTAAAAATAAGTGCAACTCTGATAGGTCTGGAGCAATTACAACTTAGCTTTATAAATATTTGACTTACTGGCAGGAAAAAAACTTTGAGAGACACTCATAGCTTCCCTTGAGATAGCAGTTGAGCATTTAAAAGACATCACCAACAACCAATATTAGTGTTTAAACAGCACTTTTTGTGGCCACTAGAATGAATGCTAACAGTGCTGATAATATGTGAACCCACATTTACTTGAAAACAATATTTAAATGTGCAAAACATCCATTTCACACAGGGCATGAGATCAGGCTGTTGCAAAGACTGTTCCATATTCCCCGGAAGTAGTCAGCATTCAAGCAGACACAGTTGCTCTAAATGTCATTGCAGTCAAGGAATGTCTCATTTGTAAAGGAAATAACAATCAGCGTAATGTTGTTTGTTGACTGACTTGGTGTGTACTGCGGTGTGGAGCTGGTCTTCACTGAGATTGGGTAAACATCAAGAAAAGTTACACGAGATTTAACTGTGAAAGTGAGTTACGGGATTACAAGAATTACAATAGGTCAGTTTCATCTTGTACTCATGCAGTCAAAATACTGTAAATGTAATAAAACTGTACATGACTGTAAATCCATACCCAACCCCTTAATAAACATAAACTTAACAATCTGACCAACAAACAGCAGTATTAACACTCTGATGTATGTCATCCGATCCATGTGAAATGTTCCCCCTTTACAGCATTTACATTTTGAGCAAGCATATTTGTGCTGATGCAAGCTACACCATCAGTCTCCAAAACAGCCTCCTGTTCAGAACCTACACGCCTCATGAACCCATTTCCTCACCTTATGATGATTATTCTTCTGACCACCCCTACTATAATACTTACCCTATGCATCCTCCTAACAGAATCTTTCAAACTGTGTTACTGGCAAGCCCCGTTACATCAAAGGGAAGGTAGTAGTTTATGTGCAACAGCTGCCCGGCTTTTTGTATTCATATGACTATATTGGTATGATAACCACCTACACACATAGAGTGTGTACTAGTAACACACAGTAACATGTTCAGAGCACATAAAAGTTGTGACATTGGTCCCACCTGGCTTCTCCATCCCACTACCAGTTCCTCAAAAGTCCACAGATGAAAAATGGGCCTGATTCTCATTACCCACATGACCCCAATACATGGCAATTTTTCTGATTTTCTTTTTCTTTATTGTTTGTTTTCCTATTTTTTATTTTTATTTCATCAATTTTTTAGACCTCTGTGCCATTTTTCTTGCACTTCAGTTTCTCTTATTTTTTGGCTCATTTACAAAATATTTCCACTTCTCTCTGACTCATCTACTACTCACTCTTTCATTTTCAACTCATCAAATTTTCTAATCTCATTCTGTAGCTATAATCAATCCTCTCATCCTGACCAACTTTCCTCCGAGGTGTCCTAGGTCACTGTACATTGTTAACTCTTACCAGTTTCTTTTCTTTATCTTCACCTCTTTCCCTGTCCGCCCCTGGTAGCTGAGTGCTCAGTGCGACAGAATGTCAATCCTAAGGGCCCGGGTTCGATTCCCAACTGGGTCGGAGATTTCCTCAGGGACTGGGTGTTGTATTGTCCTAATCATCATCATTTCATCCCCATCGACGCACATGTCGCCGAAGTGGCGTTAAATCGAAAGATTTGCACCCGGCGAACGGTCTCCCCAATGGGAGGCACTTGTCACACGACATTTTATTTACCTCTTTCCCTCTCTTCTACCAGGATGACAAAAATTGAAGATAACGCTTACTGTTTTGTCAACAATGAGATCATTAGAAATGATGCCAAACTTTTGATAGGTCAAGACTCAGAAAGGAAATCTGCCATGTCCTTTTCAAAGTAACCATCTGACGGCCCAGGCATTTACCTTTAAAGGAAAAATACAGATGGACAAACCCTGTAAACTTTGATGACTGGACAATAATTATAACCTCACTTCTCTCGAACGAAAGTCCCATGTCCTAAACTCTATGTCACCTTGCTTGGTAGTACACTGTCAAGTTACAGTTTGCACAAAGAATCAGCCTGATAAGCATTCAAGATCCGCAAACAAAGCCAACGTTGTCATTAACAGACCACTGAACAAACACAAAGAGCGTAAGCCAGAACGTCCAAGCCCAAAGCAGGGTCAAATACCAAATAGCAACTAAGCATGACAGAACTGAATGCATATGGCATATGATACTGAACTGAGTCACAGCGGTTCACTTGGCAGGGATACTAAAAAACGTTATTTTATGACATTTTTACAACAGTTAAGGTGGTATGGTGTGGCTCGGTGGTTTAGGGGTAAAGTGCCAGACTATGGATCCAAAGATCTTAGGTTCCATATCTGATCACTTTCACCTTGGGTAATGTTAGCTGATGTGAATAATACCAAGTTGCATTGTGGTTCAGAGTTCATATTTAACTGAAGTTCCCCATATAACTGGCAGGTTACATCAATTTAGAGGTTGAAAAAAGGCAAGAGCAAACTATCTCCAACAGGAACACGCCTAGTACAGCACTCTTTGGACTCACTGAAAAGAAAACCTGTACAATGAGTAGTTAAGTGATTATGACACCCTCTTCCCCTCCACTCTCTGAAACAAAAAGTTGTTACTGCACAAGATTTATTTCAATATACTTTATCAACAGTGAGTAGACCCATGATGATATACCCTGTATGACTGGGGTACATCATGAAAAACTTACACACGAGAACACAATAGTGGGTTGGCCCCCAATCTAGCAAGACTTCATTGAACATGCATGGGCTATATCAAAATATGATATTAGAACCAGTCCATTACTCCACAAAATGTGCACGACTGCAGGAGCTGCAGCAACGTTTGAAGCAAATACGACAAACATGACCCACACGGCAGAAACTGTCCCTGAATTCCAAATAGTAGTGGTCAAGCCAAAAAGGGGAACATTTCATCAACACAGCAGTGTTCCTAAAAACTGTCTGTATAGTGTATACTTAATTTATCAGTTAACATAACAAAGAACATACCCGAAAAATTCTTCAATTAATATTCTCAGAGGATCCTTGTTAGTTATGTTTTCTGCCATTTCAGGAATATTTTTATCATGCAATACACGTAATGCAGGAACCATGGCTTCAGGTATTTGTTGAAGGTAAAACAAAACCAGCACTGTCATTGCATAGCTGGAGAACCTGTGAAACATAAAACAGGAAGTTAACAACAAAGAAAGTTTGTTTAGACCAAATAATATTAGTTACAAGTTTTTGTTGTAATTTATTTTTCATTGTCATAACATGTACTGCATACTTTTTGGTCCCTCAGAAATTAGCTTAGAAGGAATATATGTATTCATCACTAAAAACTCAAAATAATGTTCTCATCTAACAATTACACAGTAGTGACACAAATTGCACCAAATTGTTGAAAAGCAGCACTATTAAACTGATTTCATATGGAAAGACATTTAATGGTGAAATCCTATGTTATTCTTAGAGCCCCTGAGGAGAAGCTAGTCTGATGGCACAACTATTGAAAATAAAAGCTACAGTCTTGTGAGGTATTAGTCAGCTCTTACAGATGGTCAGGAATGGCATCTAACATAAGTGTATTTTCAAACAACAGGAAGTCCACAATGAAATATCACCAACATTATGAAAAGGACAGATTGCTGCTCACTGTAAAAATGACAAATTGAGTTACAGACAGAATCAAAGGAAACTCCAGGTAGGTATATCAACAATGAAGAAAAAGATGGATTGCTATTTACTGTAAAGAAGACTCATTAACTTGCAGGTAGGCACAATTAAAAGCCACTTACATAAAACTTTTGGCCACATCCTTCATCTACTCTTCTCAGTGTCCATTCTCTCTCTTCTTTCTTCTGTTTATTCACCGTCTTCTAAACTGCATCTACTTCTGAACCACACTGTATCAATAATCGTCCTTGCACAACACAGACTTCGTGACAACACTGATTGTTAATGCAGTGTCTGATGCCCAGATTCTTTCCTCCGATATTTATAATCATATTTATTCCAACTGATCCCATCCTGACATACTTTAGCATTTTGTTTTCCACACCTGCTCGTGCCACGTGAACTTTTTATCTTCGACCTAACCCAACCCCCTCCCATTCTCTTCACTTTTCACAACACACACACACACACACACACACACACACACACACACCTCATCATTCCTTTTCTCCCATGTTTCTGGACTTTTTAACATATTTGTGTGTATTTTTATGTGGTTTCATGCATTTTCACATATCTGTGCATATTTTTACATGTTTGTGTGAATTTTTACGTGTCTGTGCGTATTGCTGCATATATGTGTGTATTTATTATGCATTTTTACGTGTCTTTTAGCTTATCCAACTCCTCGCACAACTATTAACACCTATTTTGTTGATTTCTGTGTCATTCCTGTTTCCTTTACACCATTTCTGCCACAGAGGACCCTTGCTCCATTTTTATGCACCAGTTCAGGAAAGTATCCCATTCCCTCACTAAAACCCAGTCCCACAACCTGTTTCTCAAATGCTGCTTAAACCATGGAACTCCCACAAATGGCCTAACCGTAAAGATTCCTTTCTCTGCATCCCACCTCTCCTTTCACAATGATCAACACCTTTTCAGATTCTGCCAATCCCTGGCCCTCACAAAAAGGGTACTGCAAAAACACACCTCCATAGCACAGGCATCCCAGAACCACCTCTGCTTCCTCTGCAAGATACTATTACTTAGCAAGTCTTATCTGTACATCATATCTCTGAAATTGAATCCCTTGCTCTCCAGCACAAGGAGGAGCATTCCAGAAACCACCTCCATAAGTTATCCAACCAACTGACATCCTACTGCCGCTTTGGAGCACCACTACCCATCTCCTATCGTATCCACAATGTTCCTCCTCGTTCACGCCACATAGCACTTAAACCCTGCCTAGCCGACTCTTTCAACTTGCCACATTCCCCAAAACTCCCTACTGATTCTCCACCACAACCAGAGCCAAAACATTTCCTTAACACTGTTGTTAACCCATCCATCAAAATCCCCAGCCCCAGAAAGTTTCAGTCCTATCCAGAGGCCTCACCTTTAGCCCTACACCCTAATTTCACCATGCTGGGCTTGTCAAAGACTTACTCTCCTTTTCCCGATCCCTGCAATGAAAGCATTTCTTTGCCACCAATCCCTCCAACCAAAACTACCCAGAACCCTGCCTCTTTCAGTTCATACCATCATCCAACAGTGACCTTCCCCCCCCCTCCCACCTAACCACCTGCTGGTCACCTTCCAGGAATTCCTCACCTCCAACTTCGCCCCACAATCCTTCCCCAGGTCCCTTCCTCAGAACGTCAATCTTTCAGTAGAAGAAAGAACAGCCATTCCCAAGCTCAAAACTGATGCTGGTCGAATCATTCTACCTGCAGACAAAGGTTCCACCACTGTTGTTATGAACTGCAGTGAGCACCTGGCAGAAGGCCTCTGCCAATTATCTAACTCCTCCACCTATAAACTCTGTCAGAGTGGTCCCAGCCCAGAAGTCCAAAACAATCTCCAATCCCTGCTTAACCTCCTCAGATCCCGCGTGTCGTATACGACACACCAAATTGGTGAACTTTGTTTAGCCACAGCTCCAATGTAACGCCAGAGACACATGTCTAAGTAGTTTCCCAGACGTCCGCGAGATGTCAGCATGGATTCCTGCGAGTTTCAGCGGTCTGGCGCGTAAAGTGACGAGTGTAAGCTTTGTTTCCTGAGTGCATGCGTGATAAGGCAGACAAAATGATGTCGAGATATTGTAAGTACCCATTTATGTAAAGTTATTTACATTTTGTATTACTTTAGCGTGCATAATGTTTGAGGCAAACACTACTGATCGGTATGAGAGCATTTTAAAACAAAGAAATAATATTTTTCACTGTACTACAAAAGGCTTTGTACACGTGTGTCAGATGTGTGTGTGTGTTTGAGGTTTACGGGCGCTAAACAGCGTGGTCATCAGCGCCCAAACGCATAAAAACAGGAACACATGCAGTGAAGGGACTAAGTCGAACAGCGAACAAGGAGAACGGCTAAAAGACACAGACCTGACGCAGTTCCAAATCCTCACATACAGAGGCAAAACAAGAGGAGAAGGAACACACTAAAAAGGAAGGGAAACAAGGAAAAGAGAACAGAAACCGAAGGGAAACAAGGAGGTAATCGTGACTGGCTGACCTCTTACCTCAAACCTGGGTAAGCCAGTCACCCAGCAGCACATTAAAACCCTCTCCCTAAAATCTGAGGCAACAAATTGGACAGGACACAAAACCGTAAGACCTTAACTACAGTTGTTGCGTCATCTTGTAAAATAGAGGGCTGGCAAAGAAACCACCGCCCTCTGGTCAGAGAATAAAATATAGTCAAGTAAAATGTGGCGGACAGTAATCTGGACGCCACAAGCACTGCAGATTGGGGGGTCCTCCCGCCGGAGTAAAAAACCATGCGTTAAGGGACTGTGCCCGATGCGGAGGCGAGTGAGGAGAACCTCATCCCGCCTGCATGACTGGTAGGACGTGCGCCATGGCCGCGTGGTGGCCTTGACCAGACGCAGCTTATTTTCACCGTCTGCCAGCCACTCCTCTTCCCACTGACGCAGAACGCGATAACGCAGGAGGGAGGTAACAGCATGGAGGGGGACGGCACATGCAACAACGTGAGGGAGGAAACATGCATCTTTGGCAGCCACATCCGCCAGTTCGTTTCCCCTAATACCCACGTGCCCCGGCACCCAGCAGAAGGAAACCTCCTTCCCCTGCCGTTGCAGGTGGAGTAGGGCATCATGGATGTCCTGGACGACCGTATCCGCTGGGTACAAGTGTTGCATGGTCTGAAGGGCACTCAGGGAGTCAGAACAGATGAGGAACTTACGACTGGGAACACATCGCATCTGCTCCAATGCCCGCAAGATCGCAAACAATTTGGCATCAAAGATGGTAAATGCTGCAGGAAGCCGTAACTTGACGACTCGATCAGGGAAAACGACAGCACAACCAACAGAGTCCCCCTGTTTAGAGCCATCCGTAAATACTGGTATATGGTCGGGATGCTGGTTTAAAATATCATAAAATAAGGAGGTAAAAACAAAAGCAGGAGTGCAGCTCCTCCGGTACTCCGACAAGTCTAAAAGGACGCTGGGCCTTTGGAGCAACCAGGGAGGCAGGCGAGTAAAACCTTGTTGTTGGGGGGCCACACGCTCCACACCAAGGGACTCAAGCAAATGCTTGGCACGAATCCTAAATGGTCTCGTTGCCCTGAGACGACTGGAAAAGAGACGTTCCATAGGCGGTCGGGCAATGGTAGGGTACGCAGGGGAGGTAGGACAGGCAAGGAATTGACACACCCGTCGCACCATGAGGAGTTTCCGCCGGATGCCGAGCGGCGGTTCCCCTGCCTCAGCACACAGGCTGGGGATGGGACTGGTACGGAAGGCACCAGTGGCCAGCCTGATACCCTCATGGTGTACTGCGTCAAGAATCTTCAGATACGAAGGCCTTGCTGACCCATACACGGTGCAACCATAGTCAAGACGCGATCGGACGAAAGCCCTATAAAACTGCAGCAGACGCGCCCGATCTCCTCCCCAGGACCAATGGCTCAGACACTTCAAAATATTCAGTGCCTTCAGGGCCCGCACCTTGAGGTCTTTAAGGTGAGGCAACCACGACAACTTGGAATCAAAAGTGAGACCCAGGAACCGCACAGTGTCGCTAAAAGGAAGAATGGTGTCCCTCAGACGCAATTCAGGGGAGGTAAAAAGACGTCGAGAACGATTAAAATGAACACACACACATTTGTCTGCTGAAAAGGTAAAACCCGTCTTCGCAATCCATGCCTCTAATCGCTGTATCGTAAGCTGCAACTGCCGACTAGCAGTGACAAGACTGGAGGAAGAACAGAAAACAGCAAAATCGTCCACAAACAAGGAGCATAGGGCAGGACTCCGGATAGTGGACGTGATACTGTTAATGGCGACGGCAAAGAGGGTGACACTTAAAACGCTTCCCTGAGCAACACCATTCTACTGCACATACAAATCAGATAGCACATTACCAACCCTATATCGAAAGAGGCGGTGGGAAAGAAAGGACCAAATGAAGATGGGGAGACGGCCACGAAAGCCACACTCATGGAGTTGATTGAGGATATGGCGGCGCCAAGTAGTGTCATACGCCTTATGAATGTCAAAGAATACACCTACACAATGCTGGTTACGCAGGAAGGCCTGTTGGATGGCCGCCTCAAGCAAGGTCAAGTTGTCTATAGTTGAACGACATCTCCGAAAGCCACACTGAGAGGGGCTAAGGAGCTGCCTGGTCTCGAGCAGCCAAACCAGGCGACAGTTGACCATGCGTTCCAACGTCTTCCCGACACAGCTCGTCAAAGCAATACTCCGATAACTACTGGGATGCATTTGGTCCTTCCCCGGTTTGAGGAGGGGAATCAAAATCGCCTCCCGCCACGAGTCAGGGTACGTGCCGGATAACCATATCATATTAAAACAATCCAGGAGAACTTCCTTGGATGGCAGCAACAAGTGCTGTAGCATGGTGTACCGGATTTGATCATGACCAGTCGCAGTATCATGAGCCACAGACAGCGCCGAATCCAGTTCCCACATTGTGAAGGGGTAGTCGTAGGGCTCAGAATTTGGAGACCGGAAGTCCAAGTGACCCCTCTCGGTGGCAGTGCGGTAGCGGCAGAAATCTGGATCACAGTTAATAGTGGCGGTAGATGCCGCAAAATGCATGGCCAGTGTCTGGGCAATGTCTCTCGGCGCCGTGAGAAGACTTCCCTGATGCAGCAATGCCGTGACAGGTAGCTGGCCAAGTATCCCGGAAATCCTTCTGATGGCTTCCCATACTTTCGTAGAACTAGTGCAGCGGGAGATGGAGTTCAAGAACGATTGCCATGACCGTCGTTTGCTCTCTTTAATCACTCGCCGTGCTTTGGCCCTTGCCACCCGAAAGGCCGCAAGATTGTCAGCTGAGGGACGGCACTTGAAGCGGCGCAGAGCTGCACGGCGGGCTCGGATGGCTGAGCGGCACTCAGTGGTCCACGAAGGGACAGGACGCCTCTTGGGATGACCGGATGACCGTGGGATTGACAATTCAGCAGCATGGGAGATCACGGCTGTAACATGGTTTACTCATTCGTGGATGCTGGCACGGTGTTCCAAAACAGCCAGTTGGCTGAATAGTGTCCAGTCAGCTCGGCAGAGGTGCCACCGGGGCGGCACTGGTAATGCCATAGCCTCATCCAGGAGGCGAATCCAAAGGGGGAAGTGGTCACTAGAATGGAGGTCAGCAGCAACCTCCCACAGAGCAGAATCCGCTAGTGCTGGAGAGCAAAAGGAAAGGTCAATAGCTGATGACGACCCAGAAGCAGTACAGAAACGAGTGGGAGCACCAGAGTTGAGGATGCACAGTTCGTCAGACATCATGAGGCTTTCCAGAATGCGACCCCTGGGGCAAGTAGTCGAAGAGCCCCATAAGACATTATGAGAATCGAAGTCCCCCAGAAGAAGAAATGGGCGGGGGAGTTGGCTAATAAGGTCTGCGAGAGCCTCAGAGTCTATCGCCTGAGGTGGTAAGTAAAGTGAACAGACTGTAAGCCTCCGACCCACAAGAAGGTCAACTGCAACTGCTTGCAAGTCTGTAATGAGAGGGAGCTCAGATGAGGGGTGCATGTCACGGACAAAAACCGCAACACCACCCTTTGCCCTTTCCCCTGTCAGATCATCTTTCCGATATACGGTATAGCCCCGTAAAGAAGGAGCATCAGTGGCCCGAAAATGTGTCTCTTGGAGGCATAAGCACAAGGGGCACTCTTGTGCAAGGAGTTGTAATTCGGCCACATGCGTCCTGAACCCATTCAGGTACCACTGTAATATGGGAGCCAGTGATCAGGGTGGCTGAACCTTCACCCTGCCTCTGTGTTTTGGAGGAGAGCCCGTACTGGCCGGAGATTTATTCCTGGGGCGAGAAGATCGCCCCCAGTCGACATCAATGTCCATCAGTTCCGATGACGACCCACGGGAGATGTCAGACAGTATGATGGCCTCGTCATCGGACCGACCCTGACCAGTCTCCTCAGGTGGCAAAACCTTCACCTTCGGCGTCTTTGTCTTGGGGGGCTTAGAATGTAGAGCCTTGTCAGCAGATGGAGCTTTACTCGCCTGGGCAGAAGGCGCCATATGGGAAGATGCAGGAAGTACCCCAATGTCAGCAACCACGGCCTTGTCCGACGTTGCGGAGAGAGCCGCAGGTTTCAAAACAACCGCAGCAGCACAAGTGCACTGGCAAACGCAGGTATTAGTGCTAACACTAGCAACCTCCGTTTGCGTAGCAACAGTGGCCATTTGTACCGGTTTTTTCAGAGCGGAAGCGAAAGATGTCGTAAACACAGGAGGTTGCATGGCCTTAAAGAGCTTCTTGGCCTCACCATAGGGGATACGCTTAGATGTTTTGATCTCCTGTATCTTCCGTTCGTCGAGATAGATGGGGCAGACCCGGCTCCAGACAGGGTGACTCCCAGAGCAATTCACGCACTTCACAGGCGATGAACAATCGGCTCCTTCATGGGCAGGCTGACCACATTTACCGCAAGTGGCTATCCCATTGCACCCCAACGTAGTATGCCCAAAGCGCTGACATTTAAAGCAGCGCATTGGGTTGGGGAAATATGGCCTTACTGGCAAACGTAAGAACCCCGCTTTAACATGCTCTGGGAGTCGTGGGCAACTGAACGTGAGAATAAACGAGTCGGATTTGACTAGGTCCCCATCGACTCGTTTCATAATATGCTGCACGTCAACAATACCTTCATCAGCCCATTCAGATTTTAACTCGTCTGTGGGGATATCCACCGAGTCCCTACATGTCACAACACCCTTACTGTAGTTCAGAGTGGAGTGGAGCTCGGTCTCGATAGCGTACTCACCGAGACAGGTTGCTTTCCGAAGAGAAGCAACTTGACGGGAACTAGATGTCTCAACTAACAGAGTCCCATTGCGCAGTCGCTTCACAGATTTAAGTGTTCCTGCAATTCCCTCAATACCCTTGTGGATGTAAAAGGGAGAAACCCTCTCAAAGCTACCCTCCTTCCGTTTAATAATCAAAAACACATTCTGATTATCAGCATGTGCTCTGTTACGACAGTCTGATAAATCTCGATCAACACTAGGCGCTGGAAGACTCGCAGCACGAAGTCGCTTCTTCGATGGGGTGTGTTTTCCTACCAGTGGCCCACCCAAGCCACTGGTAGGGGGAAATGTAGAGGTCGAAGGGTCCATTGCGGTCCCACGAGCAGCTAGGGAACTAAAGGTCCGCTCAGACAGAGCCCCGCGTGCCTGAGTAAGCCTTATACAACTGGGGTGCGGCAGGTGCCCCAGAGGTTGCCCGCTTGCGACTGTTCCACCTCAACAGCCACGCATCTCATAGGCGTGGAGCACACCAGAAGATTGAGGGGTTTTTATAGAGGTTGGCCTTCCTCGCAATCCAGGCAGTCAAGCCAAGATTACCATTCCCCACAGCACACAACATTCCACCGCCGCGCCATACAGTGGTCGCTGAAGCATGTCCGGGGGTTAGGTTGACAGGAGACTGGCGACGCCGACCAGTCCCCAGCTCAGGACCCCGGGGTCGCCAAGCCCGTACTCAGCAAATGAATGCTGAGCCCCTGGGGGCACGTGTGTCAGATAGGACACATTGGAACTGAATGTGTATTTCTGTGTACACTAGAAAACATGTCCTAAAAATTATTGAGCAATAGTCAATCGTTATCCTTAGACTTATTTTACAAATGTTGCATTAATTGTTTGATGCTGTAATTATAATTACAGGTTTTTGTTTCATTTAAAGTAATTAAACCTTTCTTGACTTCTTCAGTGTCAGATTCACAGATCCTTGAACAGTTGGACAGACCTCTGGAGTTCGATGGAGACATCTCAGAACTTGAATGTTTATCCAGTGATAAAGAATGCAATGAAGATACTGTTTTAGCACCATAAGTGGAAAGTGATGACGATTCGTGTGAAGTTGTCTCAGATACTGTGACTGATCAGTTTGGCAGACAGAAATCCAGAAATGTTCCCCCTTGGCGCCATACAGACGTCTTTGAGCCGTTACCACCTGCACCAGCATTTGAAGAAACTGTTTGGCAAGGGAAACATTGTGAGACAAGAGAATATTCTCTTAAATATATTCCTTACAGTGTTTTTGAGCTGTTGTCATCCTTTAGCAGTCAGTCATCTTTTTCACATACAGGGAAATCACTAAATACAACTCCTGAAGAGATTATGACATTTTTTGGCATCTCAATCAAGATGTCATGCCTTGGCTACCCCAGATTAAATATGTATTGGGCTTTCGGGATGAGAGTGACTGATGTAGCAGGGAAAATGTCAAGGAAGCGGTTTTTTGCAATCAAAAGTGCACTGAAACTAGTTACAGACAATGATGTGTCTAGTGATGTGAGAGCAAAAGATAAATATTGGAAAATTCGTCCTTTACTAAACACCGTCAGAGCAGGCTGTTTACAAAATCCTAGGACACAGAAGGTGTCCATTGATGAACAGATGATTCCTTTCTGGGGCAAGACAACGATGCGGCAATACATTCATGGAAAGCATAATCCGTGTGGCCTCAAGAATTTCGTTTCCACATCTCCAGATGGATTACCACTTGACTTTTTCATGTACGAAGGGAAAGGTGACAGTATACTGGAAGGCTATGATTACTTGAACATTGGTGGAAAGGTAGTAATGAGACTGGCAACTACGCTATCTGAAGGGTCTATAATTTATATGGACCGATACTTTATGTCGGTTGAGCTCCTAGACTGTCTACACTCAGACAGAGGCTGTCAGGCTACAGGGACAATACAGTCTTGTATAGTTCCAAGAGCGAGCGATCTTCAGTCGGATACAGAAATGAAAAAGGCAGGTCGGGGTGCAGCTGATCAGTCTGTTCGTGGTGATGGACAAACTGCCATTATTAAATGGTATGACAACAAATCTGTAATTGCTGCCTCATCTGCAGAAGGAAAATTGCCTCTGGGACGGTGCAGGCGTTGGTCAAAGCAAGACAAACAATACGTAAATATCAGCAGGCCTCTTGCTATCGAAAAATATAATGAAAATATGGTGAGGTCGACATGCTGGATCGTATCATTGCTGTTTACAGACAAAGTGCAAGATCAAGAAAGTGGACAGTGCGAATGATCCTGCATCTCTTTGATTTTGCTTGTGCTGCAGCTTGGATAGAGTACAGGAGAGACTGTAATGCACTGAAGAAAAGAAGGAAGAATACGATGGACTACCTACAATTTAAAATTGACGTATCAGAGTGGTTTATCCATTCAGGAAATGATATATCTGATATTAATGACGAATCTACAGATGGAGATAAAGAAGTAGATATCGCCTCCAGCTCCTTGAAAAGAAAAAGTATTCCAGCACCAATTCCGAGTGATGCTAAACGAAAGAGCAGTGCTATTCACATGCCAGAGGTCACCAACGATGAAAAGACTCATCGTTGTAGGCGACCAGGATGTAAAAGTGTAAGAGGACGAGTTTTCTGCACAGAATGCAAGATTCATTTGTGCCTCGTGAAGGGTAGAAATTGTTTTTGAGATTTTCACATGAACTGAACTCACCAAGAAAAATCAGTGGATGATAAAACAACGTAATTTAAAAATATTAACACTTTGATATTGTACAATGAAATTTGTTTCTTTATTTAACTTGTCAAATAAATCTATATTATAACATATGGAATCATATACATTCATTCCATAATTGTCTGCCTTCAGTACCAGTGTGTCGTGTATGACATATCAGATTCTCAAAAAACCAATCAAAAAAATTTTTAAAGAACAATGTTTCCTTACTAATGTTGACCATAACATCAAATAAAACTCAATTTTTTTTAGAGGATCTGAAGAGGTTAAAGCCTTAAGCCCTTCCCTGAACATCTCCCCTGAATCCATTTCCCTCCTCAGCCCTATGATGGCCTGCACACCCTCCTCCTCACATGCTCCCCAAAATCCACAAACCCAACAATTTCGGACACCCCATTGTGGCCGGTTATTGTGCGCCCACTGAAAGAATTTCAGCCCTCAATGACCAACTGCTCCAACCTATTGTCTGTAAGCTAGCTTGTCACATAAAAGACACCAACCACTTCCTTCACCAATTCTCCACCATCCCCACCCCTTTACCTCATTGATCCCTACTTCTCACTGTTGACACCACCTCCCTATACTACAACATCTCTTATGCCCATTGTCTTGCGGCTATTGAACACTACCTTTCCCAACACCCATCAGACTCCAAATCCACTACCCCTTCCTCATAAACCTTGCTAGCTTCATCCTAACCCACAACTACTTCTCCATTGAAGGGAAGGTATATAAACAAATTCGTGGCACAGCCATGGGAACCTGCACGACACCCTCATATGCCAATCCTTTCTTTATGGAGCATCTAGAGGAGACTTCCTAGCCTCCCATGATATCTTCACGATCTGGACTCAGAACCAAGACACCCTATCTTCACTCCTTCCAACCTCAACACCTTCTCTCCCATTCGTTTCACATACTCCTCCTCAGTCTTCTTCCTAGATGTTGACCTCCTCCTCTCTGATGGCTCCATCCGCACCTCCGTCTGCATTAAACACATCAATCACCAACAGTACCTGCATCCTGACAGCTGTCATCCCTTTCACACCAAAAAATCCCTCCCATAGAGCCTGGCTACCCAGGTACAGAAAACTCCCTTGCTCACTTTGCTGAGGGTCTCAACAATGCCTTGAAAGACAGGCACTATCCCCCAGACCTAGTTCACAAACGTATCTCCCACGCCATTTTCCCTCACACCACCAATCCTCCCACCACCCCCAAGAACCAGCCACAAAGGAGTGTCCCCTTCATCACCCAGTGCCATTCCACACTGGAACAAATGAACCACATCCTTCACCAAGGCTTTGATTACCTATCATCTTGCATTAAAATGAGGAACATCCTGCCCAGGATACTTCCCACCCCTCTTATAATGGTGTCCAGTCGCCCATCCAACCTCCATAACATCCTAGTCCATCCCTATGCGTCTCCCGATCCCAACCCCTTACCACAAGGATCATATCCCTGTGGAAAACCCAGGTGTGAAACCTCCCCAATGCACCCACTCAGCACTTCCTATTCCAATACTGTCACCAGGTTTATCATACCCCATCAGGAGCCAGATCAACTGTGAAAGCAGCAATGTCATTTACCAGCTCTACTGCAATCATTGCACAGCTTTTTATATTGCTGTAACTACCAACCAGCTGTCCACCAGGATGAACGGCCACGACCAAACTGTGGCCAAGAGCAAAGTAGACCACCCTGTGCCACAACAAGCAGCTGAATACAACACACTTGATTTCAATGGCTGCTTCACTACCCAAGCCATCTGGATCCTTCCCTTCACCATCAGCTTTTCTGAACTGCACAGATGGGAGCTATCCTTACAACATATCCTCTGCTTCTGTAATTATCCCGGCCTCAACCTATGGGGACCGACAGCCTTTGTAGTCTGGTCCCTTCAACCCCACAAACCAACTTACCAACCTATGGTAACTACTGTCCCCACACTCTCTGCCCAATAGTTTCCACCCCTTCGGCCCTACCACCTCCTCCTCATTCTCATCTCCCACCCTGTTTATTTGCAGCCCCCTGCCAACACATCTGCCCAGCTTTCCCCAGTCCTCTCCTTCTTTCCCCATTTCCCTGGCCCACAACCTCCTGATGCGGTGCCTGTTGGCACTCTAGTCCCTGTACACTCCACCAGATAATGTTTGTCTCTCCCCATCTGTACACTACTATCTCTTCTCCTTCCCTGCCCCCTCCAGATTGCTGCTTGCATCCCACATGATAGCTGCACTCCAGCCTGAGATGCCAGAGTTGGCAGTCATATGCAGATGAGGTTTACTTGCCTGTATATATGAATGGTGCATATCTCTCTCTTTTACTGATGAAGGCTGTGGCTAAAAGCCTTATGTAAGTGTCTTTTAATTGTGCCTGTCTGCAACTTAGCATGTTTTCTTTAAGATACATAGCAATATGTCTTTCACTTCATTGTTGGGTTCAGACAGGCACTGCAAAAGAATGTTACACATTGAGATTTTGGTTGAAGCCTTCTTCACACACACACACACACACACACACACACACACACACACACACACACACACACACACGAGACCGCTATTTATGGGCCACCCTAGCTGGATTGGCCAGAAGAAGTGATCATGTGTGTGTGAGTTGTGCTTACCTTTGTGTGTGTGTGTGTGTGTGTGTGTTTTCACTCTACGTAGGCTTTGGCCAGAATCTCAGTGTTTAACAGTCTTTCTGTAGTGCCTTGTCTGCAAATTGACATCTCCTCTTTACTGCCTACCACACAGGGGGTCCGGGTTCGATTCCCGGCAGGAGACTGGGTCTTGTGCGTCTTCCATCATCATTTTCATCATCACTGACTCGCAAGTCGCCAAAGTTGCGTCAACTAAAAAGGCCTAGCAATACGGCGGCCGAACTCCCCCGAAAGGGGCCTCCCGGCCAACAATGCCATCCGATCATTTCTTTTTCTTTTTTTAATCCTTTCCATAAATAGAAGTGTATTTTCAATACCTTTCACCAAGGGACACCGGTAAAAGGATAGAAGGGAAGTTCCCACAACCCTTCTCACTGCCATAGCCACGTTTTTAATGAAGCTATAAAGTTAAAATAGACTTTATACATGTTGATATTAACATTACTACACTTCATTCAAATCTACTAAAGGGCAACATACAGTTTATCAAAGAGCCATATTAGAAAAAAACATTTGTAATTGTGAGAGGCATTCATTTACAGCAAATTGCAAAAAACAAAAGAGATCTCAATTTTCAATGCATTTCTATTCCATAAGTTGTTTTCAGACTATAAAACAGGTGTATCACTGAATTTGACTCATTGAGACCCACACTTGTCCTCTGGTATTTGCAACTGAATTATTCATGGATATGTCTATAAGCAAAATTAATTTTACTGACAGATATTTATTACCTATGAAGATACAAGAGCACTTTCAAAATCACATAGTCATTAAGAAGCGCATACAAATACCAACATGTTCTGTGATTCCATGGAAATGAAAAGAGGAAATGGTATTGAAAAACTGAATCTAATGATGGTTCAACTGTGACAAATAGAACCAATGCAAGATATTTTTGAAAATGATATTATTTTGTCATAATCATGGTACTTCACTCGGCGGAAAATAATCTGATGGTGTAAATTTTTAACAGCTACTTTGTTTCCATATTGGCACAAGAGATACAATTCCTGATCACCTAAGGATATATTAAGCAAAATTTAAATATACATATCACAGAGCGCAGAACAACCTCATCATCATTTGTGACACTAAAAACCAAAAACGTTTTGTAAATGACATCAATGACAACTAAGCATTTTCGTTACTGGCTGATAAGGCTGCTGACAGTGGCAAAGAGCAGCTGTCTCTTGGAATACATTAAAGATGTTGACATTGCCTGTAAACAAAAGAAGAATTTCTAAAGTTTTATTGGGCCTGATAATTGGATTTAGGTACTATTACAGATGTTATTCTGCCATTCACTGAAAATATGTGCTTGGAGATGACTGATCATATTGGCTTAGCGTGTGACGGGTGTTTCTTAAATGGAGGTACTGTTACAGGTTTTCAACATACGATCACAGATAAATTCTCAAAAGCTATGTATTTTCATTGCGCTTTCCACCAGTTGAGCCAATTAACAGTAACATCACTAACGCATCAGAAATTAGAAGCACAATTTAAATGATGAAATCAAACAATGGAAAATCCAGAATGGAATGTAACAATACTATGAAAAGGGTAGTAGCTAATCACCATACAGCGGAGATGCTGAGTTGCAGACAGGCATAACAAAAAGACTGTCAGAAAGTGAGCTATTGGCCAAAAAGGCCTTCTTTGACAATAGACAATGCGCACATGCAACTCACACACACATGACCACAGTCTCTGGCTGCTGAGGCTAGACTGTGATTCTGTGTGTGTGTGTGTGTGTGTGTGTGTGTGTGTGTGTGTGTGTGTGTGTGTGAGTGGGCGCGTGCGCACATGTTGTCTACTTTCGATGAAGATCTTGTTGGCCAAAAGCTCACTTTCTGACAGTCTTTTTGTTATGCTTATCTGCAACTCTGCATCCCAGTATAGGGTAAATTTAAATGATGATGTACATAAAATATTTTCTGCAAAAGAACTCTTAGAAAGGAGCAGCTTGAAACCATGGTGTTTTGCAAAGGAACTCTTAGAAAGTTGAAACCATGTTGCCTAACAAGATGGCTTGAAACCATGTAAATGTTTTCTACAAGTTTTATAATTATCAAGGAAGCCCCAAGCAGCCTTTCTACTGATTATGGGGTGAAGGAAGAAACATTTTCACAAGCTTTCCAGTTAGATGTTGCATCATCATGTGTAACATTCATCATATGTCTGAAAATCATACAAAGCTATTGTTATGATCTACAGCCAGTTGTGGAGTTTTACTTGCATTCTGTACTCCAGGGTGTAAAATATTTCAGCAGACGGCAGCTGGTATGTTTTGTGAAGAAGCAAGAGAGAACAACAATTGCACTAATAACATACACTGCCAGAAGGTCGTTTAATGCCCTCAACAGAGTGCACTTACTCAAGAGTAAAATTTATGTTTATTCAATGCTCATGCAGGAAGAACAAAAAAGATCAGTTTGGAAGATTTAGCCATAGATTAGTAAAAAAAGAGTGAAAACATTCAGTCTACTTTTTATGAAAATCCTGGGTATCGTGGTGTATTTATAATTCTCCATCAGAATGTTCTCCACAACTTGATTCCACCTGCATATTTTATAGCTCATTTTTAACTTCTACTCATTTAATGAGCACAAAATTTTAATTGATTCCATTCAATATTAATGCAGTGCAGTGTCTGAGACACATTCGCTTCGGTGTAAATGAGGTGTTACACTAGTTCACGCACGTTCACTGTAGTACGAACCAAGCTTTATAACATGGAAATGATACAATATGATGATTTTTACTTGGCTAGGGGATACAGTCAAAATATAAATGGCTCTGAGCACTATGGGACTTAACATCTGAGGTCATCAGTCCCCTAGAACTTAGAACTACTTAAACCTAACTAACCTAAGGACATTACACACATCCACGCCCGAGGCAGGATTCGAACCTGCGACCGTAGCGGTCGTGCGGTTCCAGACTGAAGCGCCTAGAACCGCTTGGCCACACTGAGTCAAAATATACTTTTTAATTGAAATCATTGCCTCAATTTCTGCTGTGGAGATATTTTCAAGTTCAAAATCACAATTAAGACTGCTCCTTAAACTGTGCTGTTTATGAAATATTATAACATAAAGCCTTTCACTTTTTTATCCATGTGTTTCATAGGTTTCTATTACCTTGCACTTGAAAATGGCTCTACAGCTGAAATTGCAATATTGAAATAAATCAAAAAATAAATAAATAAGTAAATGTCAAATGGCAGCAATGATTTCATTCGTAAGTATCATATGGCTTCTGAGTGCAGGAAGCCCAGTTGCTGTGTTGTATCTACATGTAAGTTTTAAAATTTAGACAGTATCAAGTGCGTAAGACTCTTTTATTAGTTCTTAATCGTAATTAATGTATTCATTCATCTGAATCCAAAATCCACTTCCATAATCTTTCTTCATCTCTGACGGGAAATCTGAACATTTTTATTCAGGACTTTCCATCTGCTCCTTCCACAGTTAATACACTCACAGGCACTCAGCATGATGACTCAATCTTCTAGCACTATTCAGATAGAGCTGTCCTTCATAGTGCCAGCCAATGGAAAGTAACTTGGGGCTGCTTGCGGCTTGGCAAGGTTGCCACAAATGTAACCGAACAGTCTCTTTCTTATGCGATCTGGGTCGCTACCCTCCACAAGACCACATCACTTGGTGATGTTGTGGGTATGTAATGTGGTAAGTAAACTTTATAAGTGGAGCAGAGGTAAATAGCAAACCTTTACAGTGACAGTAAGGTCTGCAAATGGGAAAATCCACTAACATAAGTAGCTCCCACAAAGGGTAGATTGTTATAGTCCAGTGCCAGGAAATAAACATAACGGACACAGCGAAGTTGGTCAGCTGTTACTGTGGTACTGTCATGATCATCTGTGGAAAGGAGTTGGAATATGGTGAAACTACAAGTAGGTGACAAAGTGTTTAACATGGAGGACAGAGGTTTGCCCACTTTGTAAAGCAAGATGGGCAACAATCTGTGGCAGATTGGATGTCACAGTACAATGACAGTGCAGGCACAAATGTTTCAGAGCACGCCATTCAGCGCACACTGCTGAACATGGGGTTATGCACCAGACGACCCACACGTCTTCCCATGCTGAACTAATCACATTGTCAATTATGACTGCAGTGAGTATAGAATTGCTGAGAATGAACTGTGTATCAATGGAAACATGCTGCCTGTTGCATGAATCACATTTCTTGTTACACCGGGTCGCCGGTCATTTCTCAACACTCTATCATCTACACGAACAGCTGCTCAAAACATGCACTGTGCCAAGGATGCAGGCTGAAGGAGGTAGCATTATTCCCTAGGCTTCCATTGGACCCTTGGTGCTAATCAGAGGCATCATGACAGCTATGGATAACTCTCTTTCATACTTTATGTCTTCCACATCAATGATAGCTTCCTCCAGCAGGATAAATACCCCTGTCACAAGTACGGAATCATGCTACAGAGGTTTGACATACACGACAGTGAACTCATGTTGATGTGTGGGCCACCAATTCACCTTGTCTGATACTGATGGAATGCACCTGGTTAATTTACATGGAATTGCATTATTTGTGCATAGACATCTGGTGCCAAATACCTGCGGAAACCTACCAAAAAATTGTCAAATCAACGCTATGCAGAATCGTTGCTGTATTGTGCTCAAAAGGTAGACCACCCTGCTATTGTATATAAACACACTATTTCTGCCATCGTCAATTATTCTGCTACCCAAAACGAATAACTAACCTACAACTTTTAGTTTCTCATTTCTTAATCTAATTCCCTCACCACTGACCAATTTGATTCAACTTATGTCCCATCGCCTTCTTTTCAAACATTATACCATTCCATTAATTGCGTTGCTGTCTCTGAAAGAATTGCTAGGTCGTCCACTAACCTCAAAGTTTTAATTTATTCTCCCTGAACTTTCAATCACTTTCCAAATTTCTTCTTTGTTTCCTTTACTGCTAGTTCAATATATAGATCAAATAACATCAGCGATGCACTACAACCCTTTCTCTCTCCCTTCTCAATTATTGCTTCCCTATTGCTTGGTTTTAATTTAGGTCTTTCAGTACTCTGTCAAATTCTTCTCACACTATCGTATCTCCCATCTCATCTTTATTTAGTTCCTCTTTACTTTCTATAAATTGCCTCCAAGCACATTTCCCTCGTATAGCCCTTCTATATATTCCTTCCACTTCCCCCCCCCCTCCCCCCCCCTTTTTTTTTACTTGCTATCTGAGCTCTTGATATTTATAGAGCAGTTTCTCTTCTCTCCAAAGGTGTTTTTAATGTTCCTATAGGTTGAATCCATCAAAGCCCCAGTCATGAATTATTCTACAGTCTCACATTTGTCGTTTAACCATTATTGCTTGGACATTTTGCACTTTCTGTCACTCTCATTTTTAGATATCTGTATTACTTTTCATCCACTTCATTTGCTGCATTTTTATATTTTCTCCTTTCACCAAAAATATTCAATACCTCCGGTGTCACTCAAGGATTTCACTAGTTCTTGTCTTTTTGCCTATTTGATCATTCACCATTTCATCTCTCAAAGTTACCCATTTGTCTTCTTTTGTATTCCTTTCCCCTGTTTCAGTCAATCACTGCCCAATGCACCCTCTGGAACTCTCAAAACCTCTGCTTCTTTCAATTTATACAAGTCCCATCATCTTAATTTCCTACCTTTCTACATTTTCTTTGGTTTTAATCTGTAGCTCATAACCAATAAATTATGGCCAGACTGTTCCCGGAAACATCTTGCAGTTTAAAATGTGCATTCAAAATATTTGGCTCATCATTCTATATAATGTATCAGAAAACTTCTAGTGCCTCCAAATTTCTTCCAGATATAAAACCTTCCATGAAAGAAAATCACATAGTATAATATCTGCAACTGTGCACCACATACACGTTGTGATTTTGGTGTATGGGGGCAAACTGCAGGAAATGATCCATGAGAGGATAGGTAGCAGAAAAAGTCATATGGGCATGTGGCCAGAAGTGCGTTCCAAGGGAGGTACACCATCTCGAAAGTGGAGATAAAAGATCTCTGAGAGTGTAGGTTTCAATTATTGAAAGCATACACACCAGATACGTGGGAATGTTCTACTTGTACTACGGTTTTCGATCCACACTCAAGAGGCATTAATGTTGTCCATGATGGCACTGCACTCACACGTTGGTACTAGGTGACATCCACTTGAAGACTGTTGCCGACTCACTCAGGTGTGCACGTGGGTCAGGTTCTGCAGCACTGTGTACCAACCAAGAACAGATCAACAAGGTCTTTACATACAGACAGGCGAACGACAGAGGGAAGAAGTCAGTATGATTGTTTGCAACAATCTGTGAGAGACAGACTCATTCATAGGAATGCGTAACCATGACAGGTGGCTGCACTCACTATGTACACGACTTGGAGGAGGAGGAGATTAGTGTTTAATGTCCTATCAACAAGGTCAAGATGGAGAGCAAGCTTGGATTAGAGAAGGAAATCGGCTCTGCCCTATCAAAGGAATCATCCCAGCTTTGGAGGACAAGGCTACCTTTATGAAGTTTGGATATTGTCAACCTTCACAACACCCACATTAGGGCTACACAGAATCCCCACTGTATGGTGGCAGTAAATCAACACCAGTTGAGCCTCACTATGTGGGCAAGGATTACTGGCGACCGCTTCAAGGACCGATCATCCATACATAATGCCTCACTGACGTGGTATATCTCTGCGCTTTCTGCAGAGCGCCCTGTGCTCCCTGCGCCTTGGGTGGTATAAACGACGATGTGGCTATGTGCTGGTACTACAGCTCACTTTGCCATTTCCATGCAGAGGCTTCTTAATATCTACACTGGCTCACAGACTGGATGAGGTAGTCCGATCACCTGGTCACCAAGTATCAACCCTTTTTATATTTCTTCCTGTGGAGACACCTGGACGAAGTTGTGTGAGGGGCCATCCCAAATGTGCAGACACTAGAACAGTGCATTCACATTGCCTATGATGCCATTCAGTTGGAGGATGGCACGTCTGAACATGTGCATGAATCACTGTTGCGTCATGTTCTTGTATGCTTAGAGGACCATGCGGCCATTTTGAACACATTGTCACAGGATGTTGTACATTGCATTGTGCTATACAGGCACACTGTGTATTTCCTGCCATACATTTACATGACCTTTCACACTCCATATCCCCTCAGGGATTGTTTCCTGCAATCTATCCCCATTTTGCAAAATCATCCTTTGTAAGACATTTACATCAACTGATAGTAATTGACTGTTCTGTGTGTCATTCCCTTATTGCCTATTTTCAGGTACCAAAAAGTTGTGGTCTGAAAGAATCAAACAATGTAAAATCAAGGATGGAATGTAACAATATTATGAAAAGGAAAGTTGCTATTCACCATATACCGGCTATTCACTATATACCGGAGATACTGAGTCACGATAGACACACCAAAAATACTGTCACAGAATAAGCTTTTGGGAGGATAATTACAGTCTGTGAAGGCTTCAGTGAGACCCTCCAAACTTTGTACAAAAACAATCTCCCAGGCCTTATCTTTCCAGTCTCCCACCACCTCCCAAAGTCTCATCATCCGGCCACAGAGGAGCATTCCCCTCATAACTCAGTACCACCCAGGACTGGTGCAACTGAATTACATTCTCCATCAGGGTTTTGACTACCCCTCGTCATGCCTTGAAATGAGGAATATCCTGCCCACTATCCTTCTCACCCCTCCCACAGTGGTATTGCGCCGTCCACCGAACCTACACAATATACCCATCCACCCCTACATAATGCCTGCTACCAACCCCTTACCTCATGGCTCATATCCCTACAATACACCTAGATGCAAGACCCGTCCCGTACATCCTCCCACCACTTCCTACTCTAGTCCTGTCACAAACATTATCTATTCCATCAAAGGCAGAGCTACCTGAGAAAGCAGTCACGTGATCTACAAGCTAAGCTGCAACCACTTTGTTGCATTCTATGTGGGCATGACAACCAACAAGCTGTCTGTCCACATGAATGGCCACTGACAAACTGTCGCCAAGGAACAAGTAGACCACCCTGTTGCTGAGCACACTGCCCAACATGACACGCTTCATTTCAATGACTGCTTCACAGCCTGTGCTATATGGATACTGCCCACCAACACCAGCTTTTCTGAATTGTGCAGATGGGAACTCTCCCTGCAATATATCCTACGTTCCCGA